>NC_047662.1:49494381-49794381 GCF_011762505.2 Arvicanthis niloticus
GTTCCAAGTTACTTCTTCCAAGTGCTAAGTGCCTAATGTCTAATGCCTAATTCTCTGTTCTTCCTCCAAGTGCCAAGGTCCTAATAACTAATAATTCTTTCAAGTTCTCTAGTCCAAGTGTCTTTTTCCTCAATGCCTAATCCCTACTCCAAGTTGTACTGTAAGTTGTACTCTCTAACCTAATTCCTAGTTCCTAGTTGTACTCCAAGTTGTACTCAACTCTTTGTCTGCCTCTCACCTTTTATATGTCTCACTTCTAAGCCATGCCTTTAGGTCAGGACTTTAAGTCATGCCCTTAGGTCTTGTCTCTAAATCTGATCTCTAAGTCATGCCCTTAAGTCACACACCTTTAAGTCTTATACACCTAAGGAAAGATCCTGGGTATCTAAAGCAAGATGTTATCAGAGCGTGCTCAGCTGTTGTAGACTGATGTAATCAAGTCTCTTCTCAGGGTATATGGCTCCAGATGGCTGTAAGGGTGATAGTCGCCTTCTGTAGGCTCCCCACAAACAGGTATTGAAGATTGTAACAATCAGAATAGAAATTGAGAGTGTTATAATATTCTAAGATTGATTGTATATCACGTCTTTAAAAACCTGTACTCCACGAATTTGGAAAACATAGGGAAATACATAAATGTTGAGATTCAGCCAAACCAACAAATTTAAGCCAACTAGAAGTCAACAGCCTGCTAATGGTGGTGGCACATACCTTTAATCCCAGCACTCCTGAGGCACAGCTAGACAGATTTCCTTGTAAGCTCAAGGCTAGCCTGGTCTACTTACTGAGTTCTAGGATACCCAGAGTTATTTGAGAGAGACCCAGTCTCAAATAAACCAATACTAACAAACAAAAAACAAAGAAGTCAGCAGCCTAAAAAGAACAATAACACATGAGGAAACTGATGAAGTAATCAAAATTCTTGCTGCTGAAGAAGTCTAACCCAGATAGATTCAGCAAAATTCTACCAGACTCAAAGGAGTCTCAGTTCTATATTCAATCAGGAAGTGGTTTTTTTTTTTTTATCTTTTTTGGTGTGTGGAAGGGCTTGGAGACAGGGTTTCTCTGTGTACCCTTGGCTATCCTGGAGTTTGCTTGTAGACCAAGTTGACTTCAAATTCACAGAGATCCCCTATTTCTGCCTCCTGTGTGATGGGATTAAAGGTCTCCCATCAACCATGCCCAGAACTGGTCATTTCTTGATTCTTGGGGAAGAAGAAGAAGAAGAAGAAGAAGAAGAAGAAGAAGAGAAGAAGAAAGAAGAAGAAGAAGAAGAAGAAGAAGAAGGAGGAGGAGGAGGAGGAGGATGAGGAGGAGGAGGAGGAGGAGGAGGAGGAGGAGGAGGAGGAGGAGGAGGGGAGGAGAGGAGGAGGAGGAGGAGGAGAGGGGGGAGGAGGGGGAGGAGGAGGAGAAGGAGAAAAGCAGAAGGAGAAGAAGCAGAAAGAGGAGAAGGAGAAGCAGAAGGAGGAGAAGGAAGACTCATATGGATCCACTCTACTGCTGCTGTTCTTCTTAATGGGCATCTCATGGTACTGACATCTCCAATACACTAGGGTCTTCCCTGAAACTAGGCTTCACCAACAACCTCTTATATGGTCTCTTCATGGTGCTAAGCCTCAAATTCTTTGCATAATCCCTTCAGTCCTGGGACATCAAGAGTAACTGAGGATGCACCTTCACCAACGACCTTCCAAGGCCTCTCAAGGGGCCAAGCCTCAGCTTTTCGTTATGGCTCCTTCAGGCTTTCAAAACCAATATTAATTGGGTGCTTTGTACACATTACCTAGGTCTTCATCACCACTAATACTTTAGCTCTAGATAACTAGCTTTAATTGTTCTGGTAGTCTCCTTCTCCTCTTGACTATAAAGCCAGAGTGAAATGGCCAAACCTGCCAAGTTCAGCTGCTTACAGGAGCTGGAATTTGTTATAACATTTTATTACTGGCTTTGGCATTTTCAACTGTTTTATTGCCTAAGTTAGAATGTCCGGGATATTGCTCTGTACAATGACCTTGAACTCACTTATCTCACATAGCACTTGTCTCTGGGGATTAAAGGTGTGTACCACCATACCTGGATTTAAGCATTTCGTGACCTAGATCTTGCTCTGTCTCAGGCTGGCCTTGAACTCAGAGATCTGCTTGGCTTTATCTCCTGAGATTAAATGTGTGCAATACAATCCCTGGATCAAATTTAGTTGGTAAAAAGCTTGCTCCAAGGTCACCACTCCCTTAATTCAATTAAATATTCTTGAACACAGGTTTGAGCTCCACTTGGCTTCCTGGTGCACCATTAATACTCACTCTGGTTTTTTTTTTCTTTTTTCATTTTCTTTTTTGGCTTTTGAGACAGGGTTTCTCTGTGTAGCCCTGCCTGTCCTGGAACTTACTCTGTAGACCATGCTGGCCTGGAACTCAGAAATCTGCCTGCCTCTGCCTCCCAAGTGCTGGAATTAAAGGCGTGTGCCACCATCACCAGCTGTCCCATTAATACTCAAACTCTATATTTTATATTTTTTCTTTCAAAGCTTGCTTATTCAAAACATTATTCATAAGACTTACCTGGAGAGCAAAGTCATTTCTGAGACTTCCTTTGTGAATTCAATTAATCTGAGTCTCTTCAATTTAGCCACAGGCTAACTATTCAGACAGAGCAAAAGAAGAAATATGTTCTTCACCAAAACAGCCTCTATTACCCCCTTAACTGAAGTTCTTCTCCACTAAAACCTCTTAGGCCTCTTTCACACTTGCAACATAGCTCATGTAATTTTTGTTTGTTTGTCTATTCTGTGTTGGCTTTTAATTGTTGTTGGTCCGTGTTTTGAGACAAAACCTCACTATTTAGTCTTTGGATAATCTAGAACTGAAGTCACACTCAAGTACATGATCACCGTAATTAACACATTAAAACAAATACACAAGCACAGACATTAAAACCACAAACACTAATCATATCATGCCATTAAACAAGTGCATATGGATACACACACAAGAAGGTTTAATTAAGCAAAAGTCTGCATCCTGACTTCTAGTTCCGTGACTGATTTCACTCTAGAAGGTCTGATTCAATTAACCAACTGTAGAAAAAAAATGAATCTTTAATAGGATCAAGTGGTTGGAGACTCAATGGACCAATGAGATAGAAGATGTGGAAAGGATGGTGGGATTACTTGGGGAGGGGTGAGAAGGAAGGTGTATAAAAGTCCTGAGGAAGCCAAGACCGACTGCCAGATTTCTGACCTTGGAATTGCTGCCTGTTCATGCTGGGAATAGGAGCCTGTAGCCAGTGTCCACATCACTTAAGGAATTTACATCCATAAGGAGGCTTCTTGCTTGCTGGGATAGCCTTATCACCATCCAGGTATGAATAACATTTCCTATTTACAATGATTTTATAAAAACTGATAGACTTCAGTTTTAATGAGAAATGGGATTGCATGGGAATTTCCTTGTTTTATTTTTATTGGATATTTTATTTCCATTTCAGACAACTATCCCCTTTCCACACTCCCTTGTTCTCATGTGTTTCAAGGCTCTTCCCACCTTTCTCTTCTATTAGTTTTCAGTGTATCTGCTTTTTTATGAAGGCCCTTTTATCCCCCTGGGCTTGAGCTTTTTACAAGGAGTTAAGAATGAATGGATTTGCATTCTTCTACATTCAAACATCCAGTTGAACCAGCACCATCAGTTGAAGATGCTGTCCTTTTTCCACTGGATGCTTTTAGCTCCTTTGTCAAAGGTCAAGTGACCATAGGTGTGTAGGTTCAGTTCTGGGTCTTTAATTCTATTCCATTGATCTTTCTGCCTGTCTCTGTACTACTACCATGCAATTTTTATCACTATTGCTCTGAAGTACAGCTTGAGGTCAGGGATGGTGATTCCTCCAGAAGTTCTTTTATTGTAGAGAATAGTTTACACTCTCCTGGAATTTTTGTTGTTGCAAATGAATTTGCAAATTATTCTTTCTATCTCTCTGAAGAATTGATTTGGAATTTTGATAGGGATTGCATTAAATCTGTAGATTGCTTTCCACAAGATGGCCAATTTTATTATTTTAATCCAGCCAATCCATGAGCATGGGAGATGTTTCCATCTTCTGAGATCTTTAATTTCTTTCTCCAGAGACTTGAAGTTCTTGTCAAACTGATCTTTCACTTGCTTGGTTAAATTCACACCGAGGTAGTTTATATCATTTGTGACTATCATGAAGGGTATCCTTTCTCTAATTTCTTTCTCAGCTTGTTTATCCTTCCAGTAGAGGAAGTCTACTGATTAATTTGATGTGATTTTATATCCAGCCCCATTGTGGAGGTTTGTTTGTCATGTTTAGGAGTTCTCTTGTGGATGTTTTGGGTCACTTATGTATACTATCATGTCAAATGTAAATAGTGATATTTTGACTTCCTGACTTTTTGTTGTCTAAGTGCTCTGGCTAGTACTTCCAGTACTATTTTGAATAAGTATGGAGAGAGTGGCAGCCTTGTCTAGTCTGTGATTTTAAAGGGATTTCTTCAAGTTTTCGCTCCATTTAGTTTACTCTTGGCTACTGCCTTGCTGTATACTGCTTTACTATGTATGGGCCTTGAATTCCTCATCTTTCCAAGTCTTTATTTACCATGAAGGATGTTGAACTTTGTCAAACACTTTTTTCAGTAACTAGTGAGATGATCATGTGTTTTTTTTTTCCTTTGAGTTTGTTTATATAATGGATTACATTGATGGATTTCTATATATTAAACCATCCCTGCATTCCTGGGATAAAGCCTACCTGATCATGATGGATGATTGTTTTGATGTGTTCTTGGATTCAGTTTGTGAGAATTTTATTGAGTATATTTGCATCGATATTCATAAGAGAAATTGGTCTGAAGTGTTTTTCTTTGTTGTGTCTTTGTGTGGTTTAGGTATGAGTATTATTAAAGCCTCATGGAACAAATTGGGAAGTGTTCTTTCTGATTTTATTTTCTGGAAGTGTTTGAAAAGAATTGGTATTAGGTCATTGTTGAATGTCTGATAGAATTCAGCATGAAAACCATCTGGTCCTGGGCTTTTTTGGTGGGGAGACTTTTAATGAATGCTGCAATTTCTTTAGGGGTTATGAGACTATTTAGATTGTTTTCTGCTCCTGGTTTAACTGTGATACCTGGTATCTGTGTAGAAAATTGTCCATTTTCATCCAGATTTCCAGTTTTGTTGAGTATAGGCTTTTTTTTACTAGGATCTGATGATTTTTTGAATTTTCTCAGTTTCTGTTGTCATGTCTCCCTTTTCAGTTCTGATTTTATTAATTTGGATACTGTCTCTGTGCCCTCTGCTTAGTCTGGCTAAGGGTTTATCTATCCTGTTGATTTTCTCAAAGAAACAGCTCCTGATTTTATTGACTTTTTTGTATAGTTCCTTTTGTTTCTACTTGGTTGATTTCAGTGCTGCGTTCAATTATTTCCTGTCATCAGTTCCTCTAGGCTGCATTTGCTTCCTTTTCTTCTAGAGCTTTCAGGTGAAGTTGCTACTGTATGCTCTCTCCAGTTTCTTTTTGTAGGCACTTAGACCTATGATTTTTTTCCTCTTAGCACTGCTTTCATTGTGTACCATAAGTTTTGGTCCAAGACTTCATTCTCATTAAATTCTAAAAACTTTTTAATTTCTTTATTTCTTTCTTGATCAAGTCATCACTGAGTAAATCATTGTTCAGTTTCCAGGTATATGTGGGCTTTCCATTGTTTTTGTTATTATTGAAGACAGCCTTCAGTCTGTGTTGATCTGATAGTATGCAAGGGATTATTTCAATCTCTCTGTATCTGTTGAGGCCTATTTTGTGATCAATTATATGGTCTATTTTGGACAAGGTATCATGTAGTGCTAAGAAAAAGGTATATTCTTTTGTTTTAGGATGAAATGTTCTATAGATATCTCTTATATCCATTTGGATCATAACTTTTGTTAGTTTCACTGTGTCTCTTTATTTTCTGTTTCCATGATCTGTCTATTGCAGAGAGTGTGGTGTTGAAATCCTCCACTATTATTGTGTGAGGTGCAATGTGTGCTTTGAGCTTTAGTAAGGTTTCATTTATGAATGTGTGTGCTCTAGCATTTGCTATATAGATGTTCAGCATTGAGAGTTCATCTTAGTAGATTTTTCTTTTGATGAATATGAAGTGTCCTTATCTTTTTTTGATAATATTTATTTGAAAGTCCACCTTATTCAACATTAGAATGGCTACTCCAGCTTGTTTCTTGGAACCATTTACTTGGAACTTTGTTTTACAGCCTTTTACTCTGAGGCAGTGTCTGTCTTTGTCACTGAGGTGCATTTCCCTTATGCAGCAAGATTCTGGTCCTGTTTTCATATCTATTCTTTTAGTCTATGTCTTCTTATTGGGAAATTGAGACTATTGATGTTATAAGATATTAAGAAAAAATAATTGTTGCTTCCTGTTATTTTTGTTATAAGATGTGGAATTATGTTTGTGTAGCTATCTTCTTTTGGGTTTGTTGGAAAACACTTTCTTGCTTTTTCTACGTTGTAGTCTCCCTCTTTGTGTTGGAGTTTTTTGTCAATTATCCTTTGTAGGATTGGGTTTGTGGACAGATATTGTGTAAATTTGGTTTTGTCCTGGAATATCTTGGTTTCTACATTTATAGTGATGGAGAGTTTTGTGGGATATAGTAGTCTGGGCTGGCATTTTTGTTCTCTTATGGTTTGGATGATATCAGTCCAGGAACTTCTGGCTTTTATACTCTCTGGTGAGAAGTCTGGTATAATTCTTATTGTTACTACCTTTATATGTTACTTGTCCTTTTCCCCTGACTGCTTTTAGTATTTTTTCTTTGTTTTGTGAATTTGATGTTTTGATTATTATGTGACAGGAGGGATTTCTTTTCTGTTCTAGTCTATTTGGAGGTCTGTAGGTTTCCTCTATGTTCATGGGCATCTCTTTATGTTAGGCAAGTTTTCTTTAATTTTGTTGAAGGTATTTACTAGACCTTTTAGGTGGGAATCTTCACTCTCATCTATACCTATTATCCTTTGGTTTGGTATTCTCATTGTGTTCTGGATTTCCTGGATGTTTTGGGTTAGGGTATTTTTTTTTTTTGCATTTTGCATTTTCTTTCACAGATGTGTCAATGTTTTCCATGGTATCTTCTGCACATGAGATTCTCTCTACTATCTCTTGTATTCTGTTGATGATACTTGCGTCTACAACTCCTGATTTTTTTCCCTAGGTTTTCTATCTGCAGAGTAGTCTCCCTTTGAGATTTCTTTATTGTTTGAACTTCCATTTTTAGATCCTGAATGGTTTTGTTTAATTCCTTTGGCTGTTTTGTTGTGTTTTCTTGCAATTCTTTAAGAGACTTTTTGTTTCCTCTCTAAGGGCTTCTACCTGTTTACCTCTGTTCTCCTATATTTCTTTAAGGGAGTTATTTATGTCCTTCTTAATGTCCTCCATCATCAACATGAGAAGTGATTTTAAATCTGAATCTTGTTTTCCAGTGTTATGGTGTATCCCAGACTTGTTATGCTGAGGGAACTGGGTTCTGATGATGTCAGGTAAACTTGGTTTCTGTTACTTATGTTCTTGTGCTTGCCTTTTTACATCTTGTTATCTCTAGTGCTACCTGCATTCACTGCCTCTGACTGGAGCCCTGTCTTCCCAGTTATCTTGATTTTGTCAGACCTCCTCAGAGTCCACCTGTCTATGTGTTCCAGTGATCCTAAGAAACTAGTTGGAAGAGCTCATAGGCTCACGTTGCCTCTGGGATCCTGAAATCTTGCTGCTCTGAGTACAGTGGTTCCTCCAGTGCTCTGAGTGGAGTAGATCTAGGATGGGTCAGCTTATGGTGTCTTTATGGACACAGACAAGTTAGGTGTCTGCCTCACCCAAAAGGCAATTTCCCTCATTTTAAAGATAGGTTATAAAGGAACAAGGATGGCCTGGAACTCTCGAGCCTTCTAGTTGAATTCCTAGATTTCTAGATTTCTAGATTTAATCTGAAATTTCAGTGAGAATCATCTTTATCATTTAATCCTTCTGCAGTATTTTAAATTATGTTTCACACATTATGGTTTTTTGGATAATATGGACTAGAATTTTCTCTTTTAACTATATTTTACAAATTGTACTGGGGAAAGCTTCAGGCACACAAGCCCAAATTTGTAGCTGATGCCTTGTGTCCCGGAAGCCACAGATGATCCAGAAACCAAGGCTATAGGAATGTGTTTGCTTCAGTCTTGTTCAAGTTTTTAGACATTGTATAAGATGTATATGCATGTATGAGTTAAAGTATACAGCTGCCACAACTGGAAACTAGGATTAATGTCCTGGGCACAAATGATCCTGATGCAGGATAGACTTAGAAGTGCTGATGGATATATTGTCTCATCTCTTTATTCCTCTGGACTCCAAATCGTAATGAGAAACTCTTCTCCCTGTAGCCTATGTACACTTGGCTTCTCCTCTAAGACTCACATGGGCAGGTGCTCTCATTCAGTAGCATGGCTTTCCAAATGCTCTGGGGAAAGTTGTGAATTTGACTTATGTTTGGCATTTCAGATGTGGTATGGTTGTGTATGCAGGTGGCCATGAATTGACAGACCTTTTACCCCATTAACCATTTAACATAAGCCCAGCTTGCTTGTGCATGTCTCTAAATCATTGCATAGTACTCACAGACAGGGATCTCACAGGTCCTTCTTAGCCCTTCCCAGGAGAGATCAATCTGTTGAAAGGACAATTAGACTGGGTTGGGCCTATGACATTGACTCAATATTTTCTTAAAAGGCCTGAAAACTTGATCCTTATCTATTCCCTGAAACAAAACTCTGGTCAGACTGTATGCTCCTGAATAACCCTTCTGACTAGGCACACAATTAAGAAGAACAGAGATTGGTATCCTATGGGATAAAGGTTAATTTTTTCCTCTGTGGTTGCTTACAAAGGGAGTCTACATGCTGGAGAGTGATGGACTTTTGGCCTTAGACCATGAGATTGGATAACTGTGCAGACTGGATACTCCATTATTTCCAGAGCATGGGCTCTGGCCTTCTGATTCATACAATGTGTGAAAAATAGGGATTTCCAAAATTTAGCCTGAAATTATGTCCCCTAAATCTTTCTCCAGGTTCCTTCTGACTGAATATCTGTTAGGATGAGCACCTACAACCCTCCCACACTGGAGCAGCTGGCACTGGAGATGCTGGTGAGGAATGATGCCATAGACTTCTCTGATCTGGAATACCTGCCCATTATGCTCTTCCCACCACTCTTCATAGAGGCATTCAATAGGAAACGCACAGAGTTATTGAAGGCAACGGTGGCAGCCTGGCCCTTTTCCTACCTCCCTGTGGGACCATTACTGAAATCTGCTGATGTGGAGATGATGCAAGCTGTGCTGGATGGCATAGATCTACTGATGACCCAGAATGTTCCTCCCAGGTAGGCAAGAGCCAAAACAGCTACAGGGAATAGGGTTAGTGGTAAGACACATGAGGGCAGAAAGACTGTGATCAAACAGGACAGAGAATAATGATGTCATTGACATGGGGATTTGTGGAAATACTATTCAAGGGTGAAAGCTGATCTAAGTGAAACTCATAGTGGACAGCTCAGGAGTACTAGTAGCCCTAGTAGGATGAGCCTTTCCCTGGCTTTCCTACAGACACTAGATATGAAAGAGACACAAGTCAAGAGCAACTCAATGGAGGGAAGTGGGTCATGTCTCCAGATGTGTCAGGAGCCATAATGGGTAAATAAAGCTAATAATTAGCAGGTGATCATCCTGGAATGGCTTGCCTTGGATTATTATATAATCTGCAACAAGTGAGCCCTTATTCAGCAAGGCTGTAAGGGACTTATATGAAGAAAGCTTCCTGCTATTGATATGCTTTTTCTATTATTAGAATTAAACATATCTAACAATCACTAAGCAATAGCACACCTCTTTGGAGCAGATATCTGCAGATCCACGAAGATGTACTGTCTTGGGTTGATGCTATATAGACAAATAGATGACTTCTTAAGTCTTGTTGGTGATCTTATAAGAATTCCTAAATTTATATAAATGATTATTATTAAGCTCTTTTGTAGTGGGACTGCTATTGAGTCCCTTTCTGATAGTCAAACTGCAATGAGATCTCTGCCTGTCTTCCATGTGTCATTAGTTGCTCTTAGATAGTAACCAGACTTTCTCCAACTCAGAGCACATTCCAAGAGGTTGTAAAACAATTAACCAAAGGTCACTAATAGGAAACTCATGATTTAGTATAAGTGCTAGGACAGAAGATATAATGTTGCCTGGGTTTATCTATACAAATCTTCATTAATTTCTTAGTTATAGTTTTAAACCTTCAGTGAACCTGTTGAGGTAGACAAGTGATAGATGTTTAACCAGATAATTACTACTAATGGATATGCATGTGAACATTCTCTGTTGTAAACTCTATTTCAATTTCTGATTTGATTTTTGGTGTGAACTTGTGATGAACTTTGTAATATGTGATCATGTGCTCTGAAAGATGTAGAAGTTCTGAAATACAAAGACAAAAAGTAGTAGTAGTAGTAGCAGCTCTAAGTGTCTTTTTCTTCCTGAGACCTCAGACTAGCAGGCATAAGTTAGAGACCAGCAGTTCCCTCTGAGACAGAACAAAGGCCACATTGCCTTATCCTCTGCTGTTAGGCTACAGGTGTCAATCACCTAAGCCTGCAGTTTTCTACCCTCAGAAGAAGTTTCCTACTCTGTGCCTTTGCCACTACCTTCATGCATATAGTGCAGTGTCCTTGACAGCCTGGTATGAAGTGTTATGTTGGCACTGAAGTTAGACAAGTGGGACACAAGCTGACTCCATATTGGTTCCTGTTTTAAATTATGAAACTTTACGTATTTCCATCACAGAAGGAGGAAGCTACAAGTGTTAGACTTGAGAGATGTGCATCAGGATTTCTGGGATGCATGGGCTGGAAGAGAAGATGGAGCGTGCTCACCAGATACTTTGAGAAAGAAGCAAGGCCCAGAGAGTCTTCCTACTTATGCATTGACAAAACGATTGCAGGTGGTCACTTACCTGAACCTCTACTACTCTTTGGAAGAAGACCAAAAGTGCTTGCTCCAGTGGGCCAAGAAGAACGGTGACTCTTTGCAGCTAATCTGTCAGAAGATGACAATTTGTGTCTTCCCCATGGAGATTATTAAGGAGGTCTTGAATATTTTCCAGCCAATCTATATTGAGGAATTGGAAATATGCACACCTGAGGTACTGCCATTCCTAAGTTTATTTCCACATTTCCTTGGCCAGATGAGAAATATTACCAAATTCAATCTACATCAAATTGACTTCCAGTATAATCCCCTGGAGATTACCAGGGAGGTGTGTAACACTAAAATCAGAAGGGATATAAACACCTTGAAACCATGCACCTATGAGATCCTGTCTTTCCTACGTTTCTATCCACATTGCATTGACATGATGACAGATATTGTGAAATACTATCTACATGGATTTGATTCCAAATATACTGTTGTGGATACAGTGACAGATGTAAAAAAGTGTTCTGCAGAATTCTTTTCTCAGCTTGCCAAACTCGACCATCTCCAGAGTCTCTATTTGAATTGTTCCTTCATTCCCAATGACAACATGGAAATTTTGTTCAGGTAAGGAAGGATAGTGAACTGTTTCTGTTCTGGCAGAAAAACTTTCCTTTTACTAGGAACATGAGTGAACACCTGAGGTATGCCAGTCACAAAGGTTGTTACAATGACAGAATCATTACATTGTCGAAGTATGGAATGTTTGTTTTTAACTGAATTCACTTGGTTCATTCCTATTCCTTTAGCTGAGTCTGAGCTGGGGTAGGAGATATTGAGATAGCAGCCTTGCAAAAAGGTCCATAGTGTGGGTCAGATGCAGTAAGTGTGCTTTGCATATTCATTTTTGGGATCCAGGCAAAGGTAATGGAAGGAAACAGGACAGAGCAGAGAGCCCTGAGCTAGAGAGGCTCCACACTTGCCCTCTAGAAAGATATACAAGTACAGGAACCAGTTTGTTCCTCTATTGGAGTCTATCAGCCTCTAATTCTCCCTAAATGGAAGGATACTTTGAACACAAGTTGGGACTAAGTAGATAAGAAGTTTGTGACACTGGGGTGGGGATCATCAGAGTCAAGTGTAGAACCATGAAATCAAGGATGATGAGTGTGGAGATAGCAGCAACAAGAATAAACTGTGTAGGACACAGGACAGGATGTTGCCAGAACCTCCCTGTGCTAATCCTTTCTAGGTATGCTCTTCTGGCATGATGAGGCAAGCTGTAGTTCTTTGACAGAGTGAGTATGGAGAGTTGCAGATCTGTGGTCTGAGCCCATCCCACAGGATTGTAATATGCCTCAGTAGACAATGCTATGAGCAGACACCAACATGCTGTGTTTCCAGGGTGGACATTCAACAAAAGCACAGATTGACTACATATGTAGCTTCTCTGTCAATCTTACTAGTGTCCTCCAGCAACATGAGTTAGAACCAATGTCTTGTTTATACTCTAGATGTCTGAAGAGCCCTTGGAGTCCTTGTCTATGTCTTTCTGCCGACTCTCGATGTCAGACCTGGAACACATGTCAAAGTGTCAGAGCCTCTATCAACTGAAACAACTGCACTTCAATGCTGTAGTGTTTTCTGAGTCATGTTTCAAGAGTCTCCGAATTCTCCTAGAGAATGTATCTGAAACTCTGCAGAGTCTGCAGTTTGAGCACTGCAGGATGAAGGACTCTCATCTCAAAGTCCTCTTGCCAGCCCTGAGCCAGTGCTCACAGCTCAACAGTATTAATTTTTACTATAACGACTTCTCCACTCCTGTACTGAAGGACCTTCTGCAATGCATGGCCAATCTGAACAACTTGACTGTAGAGGTGTACCCTGCCCCAAAAGAGTGCTATGATCCCCTGGGTGATGTTGTGGTGGAGAGGTTTTTTCAACTGTGTCCTGAGCTGCTACAAATGCTCATGTCCAAAAGGCAGCCCCAAAAATTCATGTTTGCTACAGCCACCTGCCCTCATTGTTTGGGATGCTGTGTCTATGACAGGGTTCCCAGCCCTTGCCTTTGTTGGCAGGTAATAGAAGATTGATTCTGGATGCTGAGACATGAAATCTGAAGGAGGACATTTACCACAGAATCCCTGAATTCATGGCTTTAGATGCAATAAAATCAAACCAATGTTCACTGGATTGAGACCTTGGGTGATTTGATATGAAGGACAATAGAATAGTAGGAACAGGGTCTTGTGAAATCAGAAAGACAGTTCTGCATGTCTAAATATGCCTCCATCAGGACAGGATCCACACTGGCTTCCCCATTTTGTAAATATAAGGCCAGTCTATGAACTGATTGGTCTCCTCTTGTGTGCTACCCATGTCATTGACCTCAGTTTTATGTTTGTGCTGTTCTATGACCTCCTGGTATATGATCAAGGAAATTATCATTGGAGCCTTGTTGGTCACAAAATGTATTAAAGTCAATTATGGCATTATGTTCTACCCTTTACTTCCCAATGTTGTCTCCTTTGTTACTTGCACAGTACTGTCAAACTAATTGTGAAGGGCTCTTAAAACCAGTCTGTATACTGAACCATCCTTGGAATGGGATGTGATTGTGAGCACAGAGGCTTTCCTACACAAGACTGTGCAAGTGAACACATTCTAGAAACAGGGTGTGGGGTTGTTGTTAGAACTTATGTTCCATCAGTGCTCACAGCAATGGGCTATTATGGGATTCCCTATGAACATAGGGCATCATGGTCCATCAAATTATTGCAGTTTTATCAGTGAAAGTGTCATCCGACAACACACCTTATTCAGCACTAGTAGAATGCATACTGTCCTCCAATCCACTAGAAGATGAACCCTCTACTGATCTGGTCATTCACAGAAATGTAGAGAAAGAATGAGCAAGCCTGTCATGTCTCAGGCATATCTGGGATTCCTCTTCTCCATGCCATGCCAGTGTTCTTTAAGACAATGTAGTTAGTTCAGCAAGAAGTCCCCTACGGAGATTCATTCTGCATCTCCTGTATCATTACCTCTGGGTTCAGCCTAGGTCAAGACTGTTTTCTCAACCTTGGACCTCTGCCTCAGCAGTTCAGAGCACACACAGAGAGACACATTGTGTTTTAGGCTGTGTTATCGAGAAGATACCAGCCTATAGAGTAAACTCATCCTCTACTTCCAGCCAAATGAGTACCTGGTTTTCAGTTGGTATGCTACCTCAAATAGGGTACCTTACATTCAGGAGAGATGGCCCAGCAGATAGTGATTTCTACACTTTTAGACAATATAGGATCTTTTCTAGTACCTGAAGACTCCCATCCATCTAGCTGTCTGTAACTCTTCTCCCATTGGGTCCTATGCTCATTTCTTAACCCCTATATGATGCACATAAGTGCATGCTGGTGAAACATACACTTATATTTAAACAAATACACCTACAATAAATATTCACAGTTAAAAATTACTTTTTAGCACCAAACAACCAATTGGTTATCTTCCCTACAAAAATCCAACTCTTCTCTTCCTTGCTTTTCAGTATTCTACAGTTCTTTGTGTAGGGCTGAGACCCTAAAGCATTGTCTCTGTCTAGTTTGCTATGTTCACTGGTGTCATGCTTGTTCAGCTCCTATAAGTTCAACTGTGTTTTTCAAGCTTTGCCTATAGCTTTTCCCACTACTAGTAGATGCAATCTCACAGCACATTCACTGGTTCTCTAGAGCTTACAGTCCTCTTTCCACATCTTCAGCAATGATCTCTGTGTATTTTGCAGATGTACCCTTTGGTATTGATGTCCATAATTCTGCATCATCATTGGTTGTGGTGTTCTGTAGGGGTCTCTGCATCTTGAAAAGAGAAGTCTCATTTATGTTGGGTAGAGACTCTAAACATCAGTGGGTATAAGGGCAGATGTTTGTAGAGTGTTGTTAGGGATTATGCTTGTTTACTACACAAGTGCTTGTAGAATCTCCTAAATTGTCACCTCTGAAAACACACATGTATCTCTTAGTTGGAGTTTTATTGATGTGAAGAAACACCAGGATCAAGGCAACTCTTATAAAGGGAAACAATTCATTGGGGCTGCCTTACGGTTTCAGAGGTTTAGTTCATTGTTGCCATGGCAGAACTCATGGTGGCATGCTGGCAGACATGGTATTGAAGACAAAGCTGAGATTTCTATATCTAGACCCACAGGCAGCCTAAAGAATTAGCCACTAGGTCTGGCTTGAGTTTTGGAAACTGCAAATCCCACTCTGAAGTCACACTACTCATGCAACAGGGCCACACCCACATCTATTCCAAAAAGGTCATGTCTTCAATAATTCCATGCACTATGAGTCTATGGGGGCCATTTTCAGGCATCCATGGTATGAGTAGCTTCATACAGACTTAATAGATTATATTCAGGAATATATGTGTGTGTGTGTGTGTCTGTGTGTGTGTGTGTGTGTGTGTGTATTACATATACAAGTAAACACTTATGCTTGCAATAATAATTAGCTATTGTAGATAGGGGTTGCATGTTTGTTGGAGGTATAACTTGGAGACACTGGTCTTGTTGAAGGTGTAACCTGGATATGCTTGTCTTGTTGGAGATTAGCCTAGAGACTGGAGCTACACTCTGATTTTGTTGGGTGGGTGGCAAATTGAAAAGTAATAGTAAGTGCCAGCCTGTTTGTTTACCTGAGTTGAAACTTAGGTCAGGTCTTCTAAAACAGAGTCTGAACTTAAAATATTTGGCCTAAAGTGCATGGCACCCCATTGGTAATGCAGACATAGAGCCCAGGAAAATATTTCCTTCTCTCCTCCTTCCATCCCTCCATTTCTTCTTCTCTTTCTTTGTTTTGTATTGATATTTTAAGAGATAGTTTCTCTGATTAGTCCTGTGTATTCTGGAACTCCCTCTCTTGTTCATGCTAAGCATGAATTCAGTGATCCTCCTGCCTCTGCTTTCTGAGCACTTGGATTGAAGGTGTGCCAGCACCTGTTCCCAGTCCCTTCCTTAGTATCAGTCACCACAGATGATTGCCACAGCCACCAGAACAGGCCCTTAATTCTGATAGACTCTTTGTTTTGACAGGGACACAGGACAATGGGTCATAATATATTTGGATTCATGTTCCTCTCTTTCAACAACAGACTACAGATAGTGCTGCATCTTACACAGAATTCCAGATAAGTGACAGGATGTGAACGATCTCCTTTGTAATCCTACGCCATAGTGGAAAGCTAAGGCAGAAGGATGATTGAAAGATAGATGTCATCTTACTTGGAGTTCTGGGTAGACATACGGTATACTTGTGATCCTCTGTGAAAAGAAAATCAAAAATCATTAAATTTTAAAAAATCAAGAATTTAGTCTCTGGAGAGATGCCATGAAGGTCCCTCTGACAATATAGTCAGATAAGTTTCTCTTCCCCCTTGAGACATGATTCAATCAATTTAAATAATACCAAAACATTTTCAGACTGCAGTTTGTGTGGTTGGGAGCTGGTGTTGGGGCCCTGGACAGTTGATCTGCATCAGTTGTGCATAAATGTCTGGTCAAAACTTTGAGATCCCCAGTGGGAATGGATTGTGGAGAGCAGTGGCTATAATATGATGGGACTGGGGGGAATGTGTGATTTGTTTGGTAACTGTGAGATTGCCCAGGGTGCCCTCCAAAACTTTCATGGCTTCATTTTTGTTTAACTGATCATTTGATACCAATGGAAAATAGGGGCATAGGGTAAAGAGAGAACCAGGCATTGTCTTAATTGTGACTCTGCCCTTGGGTGATTGTGACTTCTTTGATTTGGGTGATAAAAGATTTCCCAAGCCTTAGCCATGAATTTCATTCTTTTCTAGGAGCCTACACAAGATTCTGGACACTGACAAACTATCAGAATGAGTTTCTCAGCTCAGCTCTCACTTCTGCAGGAAGGAAGGCAGTGGTTCCTGACTGAAGTGACCTTGACCATCTCAGCTCTGGAGTACCTGAGAACTGAGTCTTCCCACCACTCTTCAAGGAGACCTTCACAGGCAGACAGAATAATCTTGTTGAGGCAATGATGGGAGACTGGCCCTTTCACTGTCTCACTTGGGGACCTCACACATGGAGACTTGGAAGGTTGTGCTGGATGCACTGGATGTTTCCATTATACAGAACACTTAACCCAGGTAGGCAAAACCCAGCTAATGGTACACAAAGATTAAGTGACAGGACAAGTAGAAACAGAGAAACTGGGGTCCCATGTACACAGGGATTATCTCACTGATCCAGCTTGGAACAGTGCAGAGTCATCACTGCTTAAAGTACCTTCAGCAAAAGTCAGTCAGACTTGGAGGGCAGCACAGTTCATATTTAGCCACAGAGGAGTGAGGCTGTCTCAGCTCCTCCAGACACAGTAGAATCAGGCAGGACTTAATGGAAGCAGAGTAGAGGGTAGTAAAACAGAGTTATATGCAAGAGAAGCAAAGGGCCCATCCTGGACATGGTACCAGAACTTGATGTCTTGGAGAGAAAGCATAGTACTTTCTCTAAGATGAAGGATAAGACAAAGACAAAACAATAGCAGACTCATGATGGACTTGTCCCAGATCCTGAGAACTTGAACAATGTAACTCTTCTAAACTGGTGTCAATCCTGTGACCAAAACTCTCCAAGTACATTTATCTTTTCCAAGGTGCTTGAACACCCCCTTGGAGTCCTTATCCATCACTCACTGTCATCTGTCACAGAAAGACTTTAGTCATATATCCCTGAGCCTGGACCTCCATCAACTACTGCTCTTGAACCTCAGTCTTGTGATCATATACCATTTAAGTACTGGGACACCCTAGGTTCTTCTGAAGAAAGCTGCAGCCACTCTGAAGATCCTAGCCTTGGAAGGCTGTAGGATGAAAGTCTCCCAGTACAGTGCTGTCCTGCATGCCTTTACTCAGAGCATCCAGCTCTCTAAGATCATTTTCTATGACGATGAGAGCACCACAGCTATCCTTCAGAACACTTTCCACCACACCTTAAATAGAATCAGCTCACTTTGGAGCTGTAATTTACCTCTTGAGTGTGCTATTATAACATAGGGTTTGAACTTGGAGAAAAATTGGCCTGATTTTGTCCTCAGTTCTTGGATCTTCTAAGGGACATAAGGCACTGCAAGTCTGTCTGCTTTCCTCTTGATTCATGTATTGTGTGTTATGACTAGATACCAGATTTGTGTTCTTAGGCAAGGAAGGGGCAGGGTTACTCTAAGCACTGTGATGTGAAGTCCACAGGAATGTTGTCTTGTCAAGCAGACACAAAATGTGGAAAACAGGAGATTCCAAGGGATCACGTGAGTTAAAAGTCAAACAATATATACTTTATCTAAAAGAAGCTCCTCAAAACCCAGGTTAGTGAAATTCTCCACATTAAATGGTGTCTTTCTCTTTCTTTCGCCTTCATTTCTTAATTCCAGAGTATGAACTGCTGAGTGATGCAGCCTGACTTCCTTGTTGGCCATTATCCTGACCACCTGTTTAAGGTCTTTGGATACTGCATTTGAAGGAAAAATCACTGAACTTTCTGATCTGTGAGGGTGGGTCCCAAGAACATTTGGATTCAAATATGTTGGAACCAAGTTCTGGGCACAAAGCCTGATCTTGTGCACTATATTAACACATTCCAATAAAACTAAAAGTACTAAGTAGACAAACTCATGAAGACTGAAACAGTTTGGTATGGAATGATGAATGGATTTAGGAAAAAGTCAAGAAAGAAAGAACAAAAGAAAGAAAGAAAAAAATTCCTGAAACTAAAGAAAAATGAGAAGACACCATTTTCTGGGATGTTGAAAGCAGTCTGATAAGGGCAATTTGTAGCTTTCAGTTTTGGCATTTAAAAATTATACACACAGACACACAGACACACACACACACACGTATGTGTATGTATTTTTGTATTTTTTTCAGCAACTTGATGTTCTTGTCATACAGATTATTGACTTGCTTGCTTGGAGTGATACCAAGATGATTTATATTATTTTTGGCTATTGCAAAGTGTATTATTTCCCTAATTTCCTTCTTACCCCATTTATCATTTGTATAAAAATAGGTTACTGATTTATTTGAGTTAATTTTATATCCAGCCACTTTGCTGGAGTTGTTTATCAGCTGTAGGAGTTCTCTGGTAGAATTTTTTAGAGTAGCATATATATATACTATCCTATCATACACACAACGTTATACCTTGACTTCTTTTCCAATTTGTATCTCCTTGATTTAATTTTGTTGTCCAACTTCTCTAGCTATAACTTTGAGTGCTATACAGAATAGTTAGGTAGAGAGTGGGCCATGCATTGCTGAGTTTGAGGCCTACCTGGTCTACAGAATGTGTTTTAAGACATCATAGGATACACAGAGAATCTCAGCCTTGAAAATAAAATAAAAAATAAGTGAAATTAATAAAATCAAAACAAATAAAACAATACCAAACATAAACAAATGTAAGTGGTATGTTTTAGGAATGATAATGAAAATTGACACAACCTTGGCCCAACTATGTCAAGGAAACCAATAGTAGACCCTGAATAACAAGATATGATGTCAACAGGTATTGAAGACTGTAACAGTCAGAAGAGAAATTGAAAGTGTTATAATATTCTAAGATTGACTGTATATCACTTATTTAAAAACCTGTACTCCATGAATTTGGAAAACATAGGGAAATACATAAATTCTGAGATTCAGCCAAACCAACAAATTTAAGCCAACTAGAAGTCAACAGCCTGCTAATGGTGGTGGCACATACCTTTAATCCCAGAACTCCTGAGGGACAGCTAGACAGATTTCCATGTAAGTTCAAGGCTAGCCTGGTCTACTTACTGAGTTCCAGAATAGCCAGGGCTACACAGAAAAACCCAGTCTCAAATAAACCAATACTAATGAACAAAAAACAAAGAAGTCATCAACATCAATTTAAAAAGAACAATAACACATGAGGAAACTGATGAAGTAATCAAAATTCTTGATGCTAAAGAAATCCAACCCAGATGGATGTACAGCAGAATTCTACCAGACTCAAGGGAGTCTCAGTTCTATAGTCAACTTGGAGTTTATTTTTTTCTTTTCTTATCTTTTTTTTGGTGTGTGGTAGAGCTTGGAGACAGGGTTTCTCTGTGTATCCTTGGCTATCTTGGAGTTTGCTCTGTAGACCAGGTTGACTTCTAATTCACAGAGATCCACCTATCTCTGCCTATTCTGTGATGGGATTAAAGGTCTCCCATCAAACACACCCAGAACTAGCCAATTCTTGCTACAGAGAAGATAGAGGAGGAGGAGGAGGAGGAGGAGGAGGAGGAGGAGGAGGAGGAGGAGGAGGAGGAGGAGAAGGAGGAGAAGGAGGAGAAGGAGGAGAAGGAGGAGAAGGAGGAGAAGGAGGAGAAGGAGGAGAAGGAGGAGAAGGAGGAGAAGGAGGAGAAGGAGGAGAAGGAGGAGAAGGAGGAGAAGGAGGAGAAGGAGGAGAAGGAGGAAGAGGAGGAGAAGGAGGAAGAGGAGGAGGGAAGGGGGAGCAGAAGGAGGGGAGGGGGAGGAGGAGGAGGAAAGGAAGAAGAAGAAGAAGAAGAGGAGGAGGAGGAGGAGGAGGAGGAGGAGGAAGAGGGGGAAGGGGAAGGGGAAGGGGAAGGGGAAAGGGAAAAGGAAGGGGAAGGGGAAGGGCAAGAAGAGGAGGAGGAGGAGAAGGGAAGGGGGAGCAGAAGGAGGGGAGGGGGAGGAGGAAAGAAAGAAAGAAAGAAGAAGAGGAGGAGGAGGAGGACTCATTGATCCACTCTACTGTTGCTGCTCTTCTTAGAGATCATCTCACAGTACTGACATCTCAATACACTGGGGTCTTCCCCTGAAATTAGGTTTCACCAATAGCCTCTTATATGGTCTCTTCATGGTGCTAAGCCTCAAATTCTTTACATAATCCCTTCAGTCCTGGAACATCAATAAAAGCTAAAGATGCACCTTCACCAATGACCTTCCCAAGGCCTCTCATGGGGCCAAGCCTCAGCTTTGCCTTATGGCTCCTTCAGGCTTTCAAAACCAATATTAATTGGGTGCCTTGTACACATTACCTAGGTTTTCATCACCACTAATTCTTCACTAATTCTTTAGCTCTAGCTAACTAGCTTTAATTGTTTTTTTTGTTGGGGGGAGGGGGGGGGTTCGAGACAGGGTTTCTCTGTGTCCTGGCTGTGCTTTAATTGTTCTTGTAGTCTCCTTCTCGTCTTGACTGTAAAGCCAGAGCAAAATGGCCAAACCTGCCAAGTTCTGCTGCTTACAGGAGCTGAAATTTGTTATATCATTGTATTACTGGCTTTGGCATTTCCAACTGTTTCATTGCCTCCTAAGTTTGGCTGTCCTAGATCTTGCTCTGTAGATTGACCTTGAACTCACAGATCTCCAGACTAGTCTCTGGGGATTAAAGGTGTGTACCACCATTCCTGGATTTAATGTTTTCTTGACCCAGATCTTGCTCTGTCTCAGGCTGGCCTTGAACTCAGAGATCTGCTTGGCTTCCTCTCCTGGGATTAAAGGTGTGTAGCACAATCCCTGGATCAAATTTAGTTGGTAAAAATCTTGCCCCAAGGTTACCACTCCCTTAATTCAATTAAATATTCTTGAACACATGTTTCAGCTCCATTTGACTCCTTGAGGCCCCATTACTACCCCAAATCTATAATTTATATTTTTTCTTTCTAAGCTTGCTTATTCAAAACATGCTTCATAAGACTTAACCAGAGAACAAAGACTATGACCTACATTTCTTTTTATTAAAGATTTATTTTATTTATATGAGTACACTATAGATGTCTTCAGACACACCAGAAAGGGGCATCAGATCCCATTCCAGATGCTTGTGAGCCACCATGTGGTTGCTGGGAATTGAACTCAGGACCTCTGGAAAAGCAATCAGTGCTCTTAACCTCTGAGCCATCTCTCCAGAGGCATGATGGACATTTCTGGGACTTCCTTCCTGAATTCAATTAATCTGAGTCTCTTCAATTTAGCCACAGGCAAACTCTTCAGATAGAGCAAAGAAGAAATATGTTCTTCACCAAAATAGTGCAAAACAGTCTCTATACCCTATACTGAAGTTCTTCTCCACTAAAACCTTTTAGGCCTCTTTCACACTTACAACATACTCATGTATTTTTGTTTGTTTGTTTGTTTGAGTTTGGATTTTAATTGTTGTCCTTGTTTTGAGACAAAACCTCACTATTTAATCTTTGGATAATCTAGAACTGAAGTCACACTCAAGTACATGATCACAGTAATTAACACATTAAAATAAATACGCAAATACAGACATTAAAACCACAAACTAATTGTATCAATACATAAACAAGTGCATATAGATACACACACAAGAGCGGTTAATCAAGCAAAAGTCACCATCCTGACTTCTAGTTCCATGATTCATTTCACCCTAAAAGGTCTGATTCAATCAACCAACAGTATTAAAAAAAAAAAAAAAAAAAATGGATCTTTAACAGGAATGAGTGGTTGGAGATTCAATGGACCAATGAGATAGAAGGTGTGGAAGGGAGGTGGGATTACTTAGGGAGGGATGAGGCAGAAGGTGTATAAAAGTCTGAGGAAGCCAAGCCGACTGCCAGATTTCTGAACCTTGGAATTGCTGCCTGTTCGTGCTGGGAATAGGAGCCCTGTAGCCAGTGTCCACATCACTTAAGGAATTTACAACCATAAGGAGGCTTCTTGCTTGCTGGAATAGCCTTATCCCATCCAGGATATACCATCCAGGTATGAATTCATTTCCTATTTATAATAATTTTATAAAAACTGATAGACTTCAGTTTTTGGGTTGGTTTGGTTTGGTTTGGTTTGGTTTGGTTTGGTTTTTCGAGACAGGGTTTCTCTGTGTAGCACTGGCTGTCCTGGAACTCCCTCTGTAGACCCGACTGGCCTCGAACTCAGAAATCTGCCCGCCTTTTAGACTTCCGTTTTAATGAGAAATGGGATTGCATGGGAATTTCCTTGTTTTATTTTTTATTGGATATTTTATTTCCATTTCAGACACTATCCCCTTTCCACATTTCCCCCACCCAGAAACCACTTATCCCATCCCCCTCCTCTGGCTCCTAAGAGGATGTCCCCAACCCACCCACTCCCACCTACCCACTCTCAAATTCCCCAACACTAGGGCATCCAGCCTTCACCAGACAAAGGACCTCCTCTCCCACCTATGCCCCAAAAGGCCATCCTCCCCTAAGTATAGAGCTGGAGCCATGGGTCCTTCCCTATGTGCTCCCAGGCTTGTGGTTTAACCCTGGGAGCTCTGGTTGTTTGGTATTATTGCTCTCTCCATGGGGTAACAAAAGCCTTCAGCTGCTCCAGTCTTCTATGTAACTCTTCTATTGGGAACCCCATGATTAGTTTAATAGTTAGCTGTAGCATCTGCCTTTGTATGTGTCAGGCTCTGGCAGACTTCAAAGGAGACAGCTGTATCAGACTCCTGTCAGCAAGCATTTCCTGGCATGCACATCAGTGTCTGCCTTTAGTGACTGCACATGGGATGGATATCCAGGTGGAACTGTCTTCAGACAGCCCCTCCTTCAGTTTCTGTCCCACACTTTGACTCCATATTTGTACCCAAGAGTACACTGTTACTCCTTCTAAGAAGGAACGAAGCACCCACATTTTGCTCTTCTTTCTTCATGAACTTTATGTGGTCTGTGAGTTGTATCTTCAGTTTTGTGAGCTTTTGGGCTAGTATAGAATTATCAGTGAGTGCATACCATGTGAGTTCTTTTGTGACTGGGTTACCTCACTCAGGATGATATTTTCTACTTCCATCCATTTGCCTAAGAATTTCACAAATTCATTGTTTTTTGTTTGTTTGTTTGTTTGTTTGTTGTTGTTTTCGAGATAGGGTTTCTCTGTGTAGTCCTGGCTGTCCTGCAACTCACTGTGTAGACCAGGCTGGCCTTGAACTCAGAAATCCGCCTGCCTCTGCCTCCCGAGTGCTGGGATTAAAGGCGTGTGCCACCACTGCCCGGCAAATTCATTGTTTTTAATAGCTGAGTAATACTCCATTGTGTAAATGTATCACATTTTCTGTATCCATTCCTCTGATGAAGGACATGTGGGCTCTTTCCAGCTTCTGAATATTTTAAATAAGGCTTCTATGAACATAGTGAAGCATGTGTCCTTGCTGTATGTTGGAACATCTCTGGATATATTTCCAGGCTGGGATAGCTGGGTCCTTAGGTAATGCTATGTCCAGTTTTCTGAGGAACCACAAGACTGAGTTCCAGTGTGGTTGTACCAGCTTGCAATCCCACCAACAACGGAGGAGTGTTCCTCTTTCTCCATATCTTTGCCAGCATCTTCTATCAACTGAGTTTTTGATCATAGTCCTTCTGAATGGTGGGAGGTGGAGTCTCAGGGTGTTTTGATTTGCCTTTCCTTGATGACTAAGGATTTTGAATATTTCCTTAGGTGCTTCTTGGCCATTCAAGTTTCCTCAGATGATAATTTGTTTTGCTCTGTAGCTTATTTTTAATAGGGTTATTTGGTTGTCTGGAGTCTACTTTCTTGAGTTCTTTGTATATACTGGATAATAGCCCTCTATCAGATGTAGGATTGGTAAAGATCTTTTTCCAATTTGTTAGTTGCCTTTTGTCCTATTGACAATTTCCTTTGTCTTACAGAAGCTTTGCAATTTTATGAGGTCCCATTTGTCAATTCTTAATCTTAGAGCATGAGCCATTGGTGTTCTGCTCAGGAGCTTATCCATTGTTCTCATGTATTACAGGCTCTTCCCCACTTTCTCTTCTATTAGTTTCAGTGTATCTGCTTTTTTGTGAAGGCTCTTTATCCATTTGGGCTTGAGCTTTTTACAAGGAGTTAAGGATAAATGGATTTGCATTATTCTACATTCAAATATCCAGTTGAACAGCACCATCAGTTGAAAATACTGGATGGTTTTAGCTCCTTTGTCAAAGATCAAGTGACCATAGGTGTGTGGGTTCATTTCTGGGTCTTTAATTCTATTCTATTCTATTGATCTTCCTGCCTGTCTCTGTACCAACACCATGCAGTTTTTATCACTATTGCTTTGTAGTACAGCATGAGGTCATAGATGGTGATTCCCTCAGAAGGTCTTTTATCATTGAGAATCATTTACACTATCCTGGGTTTTTTGTTATTCCAAATAAATTTCCAAATTGCTCTTTTTATAGCTATAAAAATTAAGTTGGAATTTTGATAGGGGTTGCATTAAATCTTAGATTGCTTTCCATAAGATGGCCAATTTTGCTGTATTAATCCTGACCATCCATGAGCATGGAAGATCTTTCCATCTTCTGAGATCTTTAATTTCTTTCTCCAGAGACTTGACCTTCTTACACTGAACTTTGACTTGCTTGGTTAGATTCACAACCAAGGTTTTATAATATTTGTGACTATTGTGAAGGGTATCCTTTCTCTAATTTCTTTCTCAGCTTGTTTATCCTCCCAGTAAACTAAGGATACTGATCAGTTTGATTTGATTTTATATCCAGCCATGTTGCTGAGGTTGTTTATCATGTTTAGGAGTTATCTCATAGATGCTTTGGGGTCACTTAAGTAGACTATCATATCAAATGCAAATAGTGATATTTTGACTTCTTCCTTTCCTATTTGTATCACTTTGACTTCTTTTGTTGTCTAATTGTTCTGGCTAGGACTTCCAGAACTACTTTGAATAAGTAGGGAGAGAGTGGGCAGCCTTGTCTAGTCGATGATTTTAAGGGGATTTCTTCAAGTTTCTCTTCATTTAGTTTAATCTTGGCTACTGGCTTGCTGTATGTTGCTTTTACTATGTTTAGTTATGGGCCTTCAATTCCTGGCATTTCCAAGTCTTTACCATGAAGGGATGTTTAATTTTGTCAAATCCTTTTTCAGCATCTAGTGAGATGATCATGTGGTTTTTTTTTTCCCCCTTTGAGTTTGTTTATATAATGGATTACACTGATGGATTTCCGTATATTGAACCATCCCTGCATTCCTGGGATAAAGCCTACTTGATCATGATGGATGATTGTTTTGATGTGTTCTTGGATTCAGTCTGTGAGAATTTTATTGAGTATTTTTGCATCAATATTCATAAGGGAGATTGGTCTGAAGTGTTCTATCTTTGTTGTATCTTTGTGTGGTTTAGGCATGAAAATTATTGTAGCTTCATAGAACAAATTGTGTAGTGTTTCTTCTGATTCTAATTTTTTAAAGAGTTTGAAGAGAATTGGGATTATGTCATCATTGAAGGTCTGATAGAATTCAGCATGAAAAACATCTGGTCCTGGGCTTTTTTGGTGGGGAGACTTTTAATGACTCCTGCAATTTCTTTAGGGGTTTTGACTGTTAAGATTGTTTATCTGCTCCTGGTTTAACTGTGATACCTGGAATCTGTCTAGAAAACTGTCCATTTCATCCTGATTTCCAGTTTTGTTGAGTCTAGGCTTTTTAAGTAGGATCTGATGGTTTTTTGAATTTCCTCAGTTTCTGTTGTCCTGGCTCCCTTTTCAGTTCTTATTTTATTAATTTGGATACTGTCTCTGTGCCCTCTCTTTTGTCTGGCTAAGGGTTTATCTATCTTGTCAATTTTCTCAAAGAAACAACTCTGGATTTCATTGACTTTTTTGTATAATTCCTTTTGTTTCTACTTGGTTGATTTCAGTGCTGAGTTCGATTATTTCCTGTCATCTATTCCTCTAAGGGGCATTTGCTTCCTTTTCTTCTAGAGCTTTCAGATGAAGTAGCTAGTGTATGCTCTCTCCAGTTTCTTTATGAGTTTTCCTGTTAGCACTGCTTTTATTGTGTCCCATAACTTTTGGTCCAAGCCTTCATTTTCATTAAATTCTAAAAAACTTTTTAATTTCTTTATTTCTTTCTTGATCAAGTCATCATTGAGGTGATCATTGTTCAGTTTCCAGGTGTATGTGGGCTTTCAATTGTTTTGTTATTATTGAAGACAGCCTTCATTCTGTGTTGATCTGATAGTACGCAAGGGATTATCTCAATCTCTCTGTATCTGTTGAGGCCTATTTTGTGATCAATTATATGGTCTATTTTGGACAAGGTACCATGTGGTGCTGAGAAAAAGGTATAGTCTTTTATTTTACAATGAAATGTTCTATAGATAGCTGTTAAATCCACTTGGATCATAACTTCTGTTAGTTTCACTGTATCTCTGTTTATTTTCTGTTTCCATGGTCTGTCTATTGCAGAGAGTGTGGTGTTGAAATCCTCCACTATTATTGTGTGAGGTGAAATGTGTTCTTTGAGCTTTAGTAAGGTTTCATTTATGAATGTGTGTGCTCTAGCATTTGCTATATAGATGTTCAGCATTGAGAGTTCATCTTAGTAGATTTTTCTTTTGAGGAGTGTGAAGTGTCCTTCCTTATCTTTTTTGATAACTTTTATTTGAAAGTACATTTTATTCAACATTAGAATGGCTAATCCAGATAGTTTCTTGAGACAATTTCCTTGGAACTTTGTTTTACAGCCTTTTACTCTGAGGTAGTGTTGGTCTTTGTCACAGAGGTGCATTTCCCTTATGCAGCAAAAATCTGGTCCTGTTTTCATATCTATTCTGTTAGTCTATGTCTTTTTATTGGGAAATTGAGACTATTGATGATACGAGATATTAAGAAAAAATGATTGTTGCTTCCTGTTATTTTTGTTATTAGTAATGGAATTATGTTTGTGTAGCTATCTTCTTTGGAATTTGTTGGAAGACTACTTTCTTGCTTTTTCTAGGTTGTAGTCTCCCTCTTTGTGTTGGAGTTTTTCATCAATTATCCTTTGTAAGACTGGGTTTGTGGACAGATATTGTGTAAATTTGGTTTTGTCATGGAATATCTTGGTTTCTACATTTATAGTGATTGAGAGTTTTGCAGGGTATAGTAGTCTGGGCTGGCATTTTTGTCCTCTTCTGGTTTGTATATCAGTTCAGGAACTTGTGGCTTTTATACTCTCTGTTGAGAAGTCTGGTGTAATACTTATAGACCTGCATTTATATGTTACTTGTCCTTTTTCCCTTACCCTTGGCTTTTAGTATTTTTTCTTTGTTTTGTGAATTTCATGTTTTGATTATTATGTGATAGGAGGAATTTCTTTTCTGGTCTACTCTATTTGGAGTTCTGTAGGTTTCTTGTATGTTCTTAAACATCTCTTTCCTTAGGTTAGGCAAGTTTTATTCTGTAATTTTGTTGAAAATATTTACTAGACCTTTAAGTTGGGAATCTTCACTCTCATCTATACCTATTATCCTTTGGTTTGGTCTTCTCATTGTGTCCTGGATTTCCTGGGTATTTTGGGTTAGGAGTTTTTTGCATTTTGCATTTTCTTTAACAGTTGTTTCAATGTTTTCTATGGTATCTTCTACACCTGAGATTCTCTCTTCTATCTCTTGTGTTCTGTTAATGATACTTGTGTCTATGACTCCTGAGTTCTTTCCTAGGTTTTCTATCTGCAGGATAGTCACACTTTGAGATTTCTTTATTGTTTGAACTTCTTTTTCTAGATTCTGAATGGTTTTGTTTAACGTCCTTGCCAGTTTTGTTGTGTTTTCTTGCGATTCTTTGAGAGAGTATTGTTTCCTCTCTAAGGGATTCTACATGTTTACCTGTGTTCTCCTATACTTCTTTAAAAAATTATTTATGTTCTTCTTAATGTCCTCCATCATCAACATGAGAAGTGATTTTAAATCTTAACCTTGTTTTCCAGTGTTATGGTGTATCCAGGACTTGTTATGCTGGGGGAACTAGGTTCTGATTATGCCAGGTAAACTGGGGTTCTGTTGCTTATGTTCTTGTGCTTGTCTTTTGGGATCTGGTTATCTCTAGTGCTACCTGCATTCACTGTCTCTGACTGGAGCCTGTTTTCCCAATTATCTTGATTTTGTCTGAACTCCTCAGAATCCAGCTGTCTCTGTGTTCCAGTGATCCTGAAAACCTAGGTAAAAGAGCTCCTAGGAATCAGGATGCCTCTGGGATCCTGAAATCTGCTGCTGCTCTGAGTACATTGTATAAGATATGTATGCATGTATGAGTTAAAATATACAGTTGCCACAACTGGAAACTAGAATTAATGTCCTGGCCTGTGGGGAGCTGACAGAAAGTGGCTATCATCCATTGTAGCCATCTTGAGCCATATACCCTGATAAGAGACTTGATTGCATTAGCCTACAACAGCTGAGCACACTCTAATAACATCTTGCTTTAGATACCCTGGATTTCCCTTGGGTGTGTGAGACTTAAAGGTGTGTGACTTAGAGATCAGATTTAAAGATAAGACCTAAGGGCATGATTAAAGGCATGACTTAGAGGCATGGCTTAGAAGTGAGACATAAAAGGTGAGAGGCAGACAGAAGAAAGTATCAGAGAATCAGAACAATTTGGAGAACAGAGAATCAGACACTTCAGAGAGAACAACTTGGAGTAGGAATTAGGCACTTGGAAGATTATTAGGTATTAGGCACTTGGCACTTGGTGGAAGAACTTGGAATTAGACATTAGGCACTTAGCACTTGGAAGAAGAAACTTGGAACTTGGAGGCACTAGGGAGTAGGAATTAGGGTCTAGGAATTCAAGACTTGAGACTTAGACTAAGAAGAGAGACTGAAGAATAAACGGGATTGACTCACACTCTGTATGGTCTCCATTCCTCGTATCCCTCCTCACTCTCTCTCTTGCTGAACCCCGAACCAAGGGAGCTGCTTGGGACAATGCAGGACAATTGAGCCCCCAAGGCTTTTGGCAGTGCAGGTTCCAACACTGACAGAATGGTCAGAGACACTTGGGCCCCCAAACGTGGGGCAGAGCAGTTCTCAACTCTGGGCACAAATGATCATGATGCAGGATGGACTTAGAATTGCTGATGGATATATTGTCTCATCTCTTTATTCCTCTGGACTCCAAATCGTAATGAGAAACTCTTCTCCCTGTAGCCTATGTACACTTGGCTTCTCCTCTAAGACTCACATGGCCAGGTGCTCTCATTCAGTAGCATGGCTTTCCAAATGCTCTGGGGAAAGTTGTGAATTTTACTTATGTTTGGCATTTCAGATGTGGTATGGTTGTGTATGCAGGTGGCCATGAATTGACAGACCTTTTACCTCATTAACCATTTAACATAAGCCCAGCTTGCTTGTGCATGTCTCTAAATCATTGCATAGTACTCACAGACAGGGATCTCACAGGTCCTTCTTAGCCCTTCCCAGGAGAGATCAATCTGTTGAAAGGACAATTAGACTGGGTTGGGCCTATGACATTGACTCAATATTTTCTTAAAAGGCCTGAAAACTTGATCCTTATCTATTCCCTGAAACAAAACTCTGGTCAGACTGTATGCTCCTGAATAACCCTTCTGACTAGGCACACAATTAAGAAGAACAGAGATTGGTATCATATGGGATAAAGGTTAATTTTTTCCTCTGTGGTTGCTTACAAGGGAGTCTACATGCTGAGAGTGATGGACTTTTGGCCTTAGACCATGAGATTGGATAACTGTGCAGACTGGATACTCCATTATTTCCAGAGCATGGGCTCTGGCCTTCTGATTCATACAATGTGTGAAAAATAGGGATTTCCAAAATTTAGCCTGAAATTATGTCCCCTAAATCTTTCTCCAGGTTCCTTCTGATTGAATATCTGTTAGGATGAGCACCTACAACCCTCCCACACTGGAGCAGCTGGCACTGGAGGTGCTGGTGAGGAATGATGCCATAGACTTCTCTGATCTGGAATACCTGCCCATTATGCTCTTCCCACCACTCTTCCTAGAGGCATTCAATAGGAGACGCACAGAGTTATTGAAGGCAACGGTGGCAGCCTGGCCCTTTTCCTACCTCCCTGTGGGACCATTACTGAAATCTGCTGATGTGGAGATGATGCAAGCTGTGCTGGATGGCATAGATCTACTGATGACCCAGAATGTTCCTCCCAGGTAAGCAAGACCCAAAAGAGCTACAGGGAAATAGGGTTAGTGGTAAGACACATGAGGGCAGAAAGACTGATCAAACAGGACAGAGAATAATGTCACTGACATGGGGATTTGTGGAAATACTATTCAAGGTGAAAGCTGATCTAAGTGAAACTCATAGTGGACAGCTCAGAGTACTAGTAGCCCTAGTAGGATGAGCCTTTCCCTGGCTTTCCTACAGACACTAGATATGAAAGAGACACAAGTCAAGAGCAACTCAATGAAGGGAAGTGGGTCATGTCTCCAGATGTGTCAGGAGCCATAATGGGACAAGCTAATAATTAGCAGGTGATCATCTTGAAATGGCTTGCCTTGGATTATTATATAATCTGCAACAAGTGAGCCCTTATTCAGCAAGGCTGTAAGGGACTTATATGAAGAAAGCTTCCTGCTATTGATATGCTTTTTCTATTATTGGAATTAAACATATCTAACAATCACTAAGCAATAGCACACCTCTTTGGAGCAGATATCTGCAGATCCACGAAGATGTACTGTCTTGGGTTGATGCTATATAGACAAATAGATGACTTCTTAAGTCTTGTTGGTGATCTTATAAGAATTCCTAAATTTATATAAATGATTATTATTAAGCTCTTTTGTAGTGGGACTGCTATTGAGTCCCTTTCTGATAGTCAAACTGCAATGAGAACTCTGCCTGTCTTCCATGTGTCATTAGTTGCTCTTAGATAGTAACCAGACTTTCTCCAACTCAGAGCACATTCCAAGAGGTTGTAAAATAATTAACCAAAGGTCACTAATAGGAAACTCATGATTTAGTATAAGTGCTAGGACAGAAGATATAATGTTGCCTGGGTTTACCTATACAAATCTTCATTAATTTCTTAGTTATAGTTTTAAACCTTCAGTGAACCTGTTGAGCTAGACAAGTGGTGGATGTTCAACCAGATAATTACTACTAATGGATATGCATGTGAACATTCTCTGTTGTAAACTCTATTTCAATTTATGATTTGATTTTTGGTGTGAACTTGTGATGAACTGTGTAATATGTGATCATGTGCTCTGAAAGATGTAGAAGTTCTGAATACAAAGACAAAAAGTAGTAGTAGTAGCAGCTCTAAGTGTCTTTTTCTTCCTGAGACCTCAGACTAGCAGGCATAAGTTAGAGACCAGCAGTTCCCTCTGAGACAGAACAAAGGCCACATTGCCTTATCCTCTGCTGTTAGGCTACAGGTGTCAATCACCTAGGCCTGCAGTTTTCTACCCTCAGAAGAAGTTTCCTACTCTGTGCCTCTGCCACTACCCTCTCTGGGCTGAGAGGCTCCCTGGACATATGCATATAGTGCACTGTCCTTGACAGCCTGGTATGAAGTGTTATGTTGGCACTGAAGTTAGACAAGTGGGATACAAGTTGACTCCATATTGGTTCGTTCCTATTTTTAATTATGAAACATTACCTATTTCCACCACAGAAGGAGGAAGCTAAAAGTGTTGGACTTGAGAGATGTGCATCAGGATTTCTGGGATGCATGGGCTGGAAGAGAAGATGGAGCGTGCTCACCAGATATTTTAAGAAAGAAGCAAGGCCCAGAGAGTCTTCCTACTTATGCGTTGACACAACAATTGCAGGTGGTCACTTACCTGTACCTCAAATCCTCTTTGGAAGAAGACCAAAAGTACTTGCTCCGGTGGGCCAAGAAGAACAGTGACTCTTTGCAGCTAATCTGTCAGAAGATGATAATTTTTCGCTTCCCCCTAAAGATTATCAAGGAGGTCTTGAACATTTTCCACCCAATCTATATTGATGAATTGAAAATATGCACACTTGAGGTAGATGTAATGCCATTCCTAAGTTTATTTCCACATTTCCTTGGCCAGATGAGAAATATTACCAAATTCAATCTACATCAAATTGACTTCCAATATAATCCTCTGGAGATTAGCAGGGAGGTGTATAGCATTTCACCCGGAAGTTATATAGAAAAATTGAAACCATGCACCTCTGATATCCTGTCTTTTTTAAATTTCTTTCCACATTACATTGACAAAATGACATATATTGCGAATTCCCTTCGACATGGGATTCATTCCCAATATAATGTTGTGGATAGAGTGACAGATTTAAAGACGTGTTCTGCAGAATTCTTTTCTCAGCTCACCAAACTCGACCATCTCCAGAGTCTCTATTTGAATTGTTCCTTCATTCCCAATAACAACATGGAAATTTTGTTCAGGTAAGGAAGGATAGTGAGCTGTTTCTGTTCTGGCAGAAAAACTTTCCTTTTACTAGGAACATGAGTGAACACCTGAGGTATGCCAGTCACAAAGGTTGTTACAATGACAGAATCATTACATTGTAGAAGTGTGGAATGTTTGTTTCTTAACTGAATTCACTTGGTTCATTCCTATTCCTTTAGCTGAGTCTGAGCTGGGGTAGGAGATATTGAGATAGCAGCCTTGCAAAAAGGTCCATAGTGTTGGGTCAGATGCAGTAAGTGTGCTTTGCATATTCCTTTTTGGGATCAAGGCAAAGATAATGGAAGGAAACAGGACAGAGCAGAGAGCCCTGAGCTAGAGAGGCTCCACACTTGCCCTCTAGAAAGATACAAGTACAGGAACCAGTTTGTTCCTCTATTGAAGTCTGTCAGCCTCTAATTCTCCCTAAATGGAAGGATGGTTTGAACACAAGTTGGGACTAAGTAGATAAGAAGTTTGTGACACTGGGGTGGGGATCATCAGAGTCAAGTGTAGAACCATGAAATCAATGATGATGAGTGTGGAGATAGCAGAAACAAGAATAAACTGTGTAGGACACAGGACAGGATGTTGCCAGAACCTCCCTGTGCTAGTCCTTTCTAGGTATGCTCTTCTGGCATGATGAGGCAAGCTGTAGTTCTTTGACAGAGTGAGTATGGAGAGTTGCAGACCTGTGGTCTGAGCCCATCCCACAGGATTGTAATATGCCTCAGTAGACAATGCTATGAGCAGACACCAACATGCTGTGTTTCCAAGGTGGACATTCAACAAAAGCACAGATTGACTACATATGTAGCTTCTCTGTCAATCTTACTAGTGTCCTCCAGCAACGTGAGTTAGAACCAATGTCTTGTTTTTACTCTAGATGTCTGAAGAGCCCCTTGGAATCCTTGTCTATGTCTTTCTGCCGACTCTCGATGTCAGACCTGGAACACATGTCAAAGTGTCAGAGCCTCTATCAACTGAAACAACTGCACTTCAGTGCTGTAGTGTTTTCTGAGTCATGTTTCAAGAGTCTCCGAATTCTCCTAGAGAATGTATCTGAAACTCTGCAGAGTCTGCAGTTTGAGCACTGCAGGATGAAGGACTCTCATCTCAAAGTCCTCTTGCCAGCCCTGAGCCAGTGCTCACAGCTCAACAGTATTAATTTTTACTATAACGACTTCTCCACTCCTGTACTGAAGGACCTTCTGCAATGCATGGCCAATCTGAACAACTTGACTGTAGAGGTGTACCCTGCCCCAAAAGAGTGCTATGATCCCCTGGGTGATGTTGTGGTGGAGAGGTTTTTTCAACTGTGTCCTGAGCTGCTACAAATGCTCATGTCCAAAAGGCAGCCCCAAAAATTTATGTTTGCTACAGCCACCTGCCCTCATTGTTTGGGATGCTGTGTCTATGACAGGGTTCCCAGCCCTTGCCTTTGTTGGCAGGTAATAGAAGATTGATTCTGGATGCTGAGACATGAAATCTGAAGGAGGACATTTACCACAGAATCCCTGAATTCATGGCTTTAGATGCAATAAAATCAAAACAATGTTCACTGGATTGAGACCTTGGGTGATTTGATATGAAGGACAATAGAATAGTAGGAACAGGGTCTTGTGAAATCAGAAAGACAGTTCTGCATGTCTAAATATGCCTCCATCAGGACAGGATCCACACTGGCTTCCCCATTTTGTAAATATAAGGCCAGTCTATGAACTGATTGGTCTCCTCTTGTGTGCTACCCATGTCATTGACCTCAGTTTTATTTTGTGCTGTTCTATGACCTCCTGATGTATGATCAAGGAAATTATCATTGGAGCCTTGTTGGTGGCAAACTGTATTAAAGTCATTTATGGCATTATCTTCTACCCTTTACTTCCCAATGTTGTCTCCTTTGTTACTTGCACAGTACTGTCAAATTAAGTGTGAAGGGCTCTTAAAACCAGTCTGTATACTGAACCATCCTTGGAATGGGATGTGATTGTGAGCACAGAGGCTTTCCTACACAAGACTGTGCAAGTGAACACATTCTAGAAACAGGGTGTGGGGTTGTTGTTAGAACTTATGTTCCATCAGTGCTCACAGCAATGGGCTATTATGGGATTCCCTATGAACATAGGGCATCATGGTCCATCAAATTATTGCAGTTTTATCAGTGAAAGTGTCATCCGACAACACACCTTATTCAGCACTAGTAGAATGCATACTGTCTCCAATCCACTAGAGGATGAACCCTCTACTGATCTGGTCATTTACAGAAATGTAGAGAAAGAATGAGCAAGCCTGTCATGTCTCAGGCATATCTGGGATTCCTCTTCTCCATGCCATGCCAGTGTTCTTTAAGACAATGTAGTTAGTTCAGCAAGAAGTCCCCTACGGAGATTCATTCTGCATCTCCTGTATCATTACCTCTGGGTTCATCCTAGGTCAAGACTGTTTCCTCAACCTTGGACCTCTGCCTCAGCAGTTCATTACCACATGAGGGCTTGTAGATTCTCCTAAATTGTCACCCCTGAGAACACACATGTATCTCTTAGTTGGAGTTTTATTGATGTGAAGAAACACCAGGATCAAGGCAACTCTTATAAAGGGAAACAATTCATTGGGGCTGCCTTACGATTTCAGAGGTTTAGTCCATTGTTGCCATGGCAGAACTCATGGTGGCATGCAGGCAGACATGGTATTGAAGACAGAGCTGAGATTTCTACATCTAGACCCACAGGCAGCCTAAAGAATTAGCCACTAAGTCTGGCTTGAGTTTTGGAAACTGCAAATCCCACTCTGAAGTCACACTATTCATACAACAGGGCCATACCCACACCTATTCCAAAAATGTCATGTTTTCAATAATTCCATGCCCTTTGAGTCTATGGGGCCATTTTCAGGCATCCATGGTATGAGTAGCTTCATACAGACTTAATAGATTATATTCAGGAATATAATCTATTCAGACTTAATAGATTATATTCAGGAATATATATATGTATGTATGTATATACATATATATATTACTTGTATATATGTTATATATACAAGTAAACACATATGCTTGCAATAATAATTATCTAAAAAGAGGCTATAAACTTGGAGAGCATTGCAGAGTGTTGAAGAGGGTTTGTAACTTGGTAAAGAAGATACGTAAATTTTAATCTCAAAGAGAAAAAGTAAGTTATTGGACCCACCTAAGCATATTTCAACATTTAAAGATGATGAGGGATTCAGAGTCAGTCTCAGAAGGACAAATTATTTTTTAAACAAGTGGGAGGGTAATATACTCAGTATAAGTCCATGCGTTTTTATATAGCAGCATACCAAGCTCTTCTTTCTCCTACAAAAGTTGTAGGAGAAAGAAGAAACCTTAGTTGCTACAGTGCTTGTCTAACATTGGATAGCCATGGGTTAAATATCAGAATCACACAATACTGGGCACAAGAGTGCATACTTGAAGTCTCATTACTGTAGAGGGAGAGGGAGAGGATCAGTTAGGTTCAAGATTATCCTAGTTACTTAATGTGAATGTTATTTTTGGTTGTCAATTAAAATACATCTACAATTAACTAGAAGCCAATATGCTGGACATATTTGTGTATAATATTTTGGTTTGAGTTTGTTTTCTCTTTATTCTTTTTTTGGAGGGGGACATGTTTTTTGTTTCATTTTGATTTTGTTGTTGTTGTTGCTGCTGCTGCTGCTGCTGCTGCTGTTTTGTTTGAGACAGAGTCACTCCCTGTGTATCCTTGGCTCTGCTGAAACTTACTCTGTAAAACAGGTTGGCCTGGAACTCTTAAGAGATCCACCTGACCCTGTTTCCTAATTCCTGAGATTAAAGGTCTGTTCCTTTTAACACACCTAGTATCATTTTTCCTTTTTTTCGATGGCTATCATTTATTGATGAAAGGGTAGAAACATGGTATCAGTATTATTCTTTACCAAAAACTGACATCAGACAGAATTTCAGAATAACGCAATAAGACTAAAAAGAGTAAATAAAAGTTGTTTGGACTGAGAATAAACAAAAATTCCTTTGTTTAAAATTACTCAGTCATTTCTACAGAAATCCCAAAAGACTCAAGAGAGACTATGAGTTCAGATAAATGATATAACAAGGATACAGAAGACAAGTTTAGGGCACAAATTGTAGGGCGGGTGGGCTGTGAGAAGCAACTGGATGCTTGGTGTAGAATGAGCTTGGAACCCCAGAACCTTAATTGGAAGGCAGGAGTTCAGCTCTGCTCCCAAGCCCTGGTTCTTTTCATTTAGTTTCATCCCTCCACAAGAACTCCCACAGAGAGGTCTATGGCCAACAGTCACAGGAATAGGCCTCAGGCCCTAGAGAGATTTACATCCTAATGAGGTACCTGAAGGCAAGAGGGTGGAGTCAATTAAGCATACTTCCCCAGCCACTCCCCCCTCTCTCCCTGCTATTTAACTCAGGCCTGCCCTGGGTTTTACAGGGGGTGCATCCAGATCCATCCACCATCCACCATGACATTAAAGCCAGTAAAAACCCATGGACTTTCTCATGTCACTGGGATCACACCTTGAGGATCTGTGGAAACACAGCACCCATGCCCAACTTCCAGCCTGAAGGAACCCAGAAGGTTCCCAGCCAACTACCCACAGCCTGGTGTGAGGAACCCTGTGGTTCTCCAGCCAAAATTACCTTCAATTAATCCCAATTGGTTGTTGTATCCCAAGAAATAGACTGCAACTTTTTAAAAATACAATAGCCAATCCTGGCTAGTTACCTTGAGAGAAAAGATCTGAGTGGATGGTTTTCAGCTGACATTCATTCTAAAGCCAAGGAAAAAGCCAGGTTCAGAACTAAGTGTTTTAGTTAGTAGATGACAGAGGTTCTGGTTAGTCAACAAAATGATGGACTGGGTATAAGGAATATCTTGTACCTCAGTGGTACAAATTGGCATAATTATGCTCTAAATGTATTTTGAGAGAAAAGTTTAATTTTTTACAAAAATAGTGCTATGTAGGAGGAGCTAAGGTGAGAGTAGTACTGAGAGGAAGAGAAGGAGTAAGGAGAGGAGGAGAAGTAGGAGAGGAGAAGCTAGGTGATGAGAGAGAGAAAGAGGGGGGAGACAGGGAGGCAGATGTTCATGTATCTCCACCAGTCAAAGATAGTTGATATATCTAGGTTGGGTAGTGGGTTACACCTCTGATTGAGCATTATCAAACTTATAAAGCCTTTGATTAACATTTTTAAAAAAGTGTATAAATGCAAAAAGGAAAGGGGGGCATGGGATAGGGGCTTTCTAAGGGGGGTGGAATGGGGAAAGGGGTGGCATCAGAAGTGTAAATAAAATATCCAATAAACAAAACAAAACAAAAAAAAAACAAAAAAAAGAAAAAAAATACAATTAAGCAGGATGTGGTGCACAAGCCTTTAACTCTTGATTCTGGGGAGTTTGCATCCACCCTGGCCCTATGTAGGGAGCTCCAGACCAGCCAGGAATACACAGTGTGACCCTGTCTTTAACAAAAAGAAAAAAGAATAAAGATAGAGATAGAGGTAGAGATAGAGAAAGAGAGATTATATATATATATATATATATATATATATATATATATATATATATGTGTGTGTGTGTGTGTGTGTGTGTGTGTGTGTGTGTGTGTTTATGGAGACAGAGAGAGAGAGAGAAAGAGAGAGAGAGAGAGGCAGAGGGGGCAGAGAGAGAGAAATTAAATATATATAGTTACATGAGCTTCTAAAATGGAATAGATACACATAAAGTTAATAAAGTCTATACAAAATCAATGTGAGAAAAACCATAAAACTCTAATTAAAAAATAAGAGACCTAAATAATCTAGAAGATCTATAAATTCAATAAAATGATTCGAAAATTAACAAGGCACTATACTTTGGATTGAAATGTTCCCAAAAGGTTGAAGACTTGGTCCTCAATGTAGCAATATTCAGAGGCAGAGTTTTTGGTAGGTCACTGGATAACAAGGACAATCTATCAATGGGCTCATAACTGACTGGTCCATCAAGAAGTGGTGGAAACTGCTGTAGTTGCATCTGGCTGGGGGAGACTGTCATTGGAGGTACTCCACTCAAGGGTATAGTTCTTGCCCCTGGCCCTTTTCTTTCAGTTTCCCTACTTCTGAGTCAGCATAAGAGGTGCAGTTGTGCTCTACTGGACACTCTGAGCCATGTTTGGTCTTGGCTTAGCTGGAAGTAATGGAGCAAGTTATCACAGACTGATGCCTCAGAATTCCATCTACAGATGAAACTTTCTCCCAAGTTATCCAAGTTCTTTCTCTGACAAGATCAGGTACCTTTAACTTCTGACATAATGCAATGAATTCAGGTTTTAATTTCTTCAAACTCAAGCATGGCCAGGGGACCACTCACCTGTGCAGGGTCGTCTACCTGAGGCTGTAGGTGGCAAGGATTTGGCAGCCATGAATCTGCACATGGCTTTGGGTGGCATGACGGGCTGTGCAGGCCAGGGTGAGCAGGCTAAGGAGGCACAAAGGGAGGCGGGCACAAACGCATGCCCAGTAAACCTGGTCCTCTCCACAGTATCATTTTTCTTAATTAAAGCATTTAAAATGGAAACTCGGTTTAATCTGGATTTTAGAGTTGTGAAGACACACCTTCTATTGGCCATATTTTCTTCTGGCACCATGTATAAATGACATGGAGGAAGAAAGTTCCCTATATTTTTGTCTGCTTACTTTTGCTCCATTGCAAGTCCATTACTTCACTGTTAATTGAGTCTACTTCCCAGAGATCCCTGCATATAGAAGACCAGCTGAGACAACCAGTTCATGAACTGAACAACTACTGAGATCTTGCACCTTCCATTCACAGGCAGCCATTGTTCGATTAACTAGACCACAGCCTATAAGATATGCTAGTAAACCCCCCCATTTATATATTCTTGCTATAAGTTCTGTTCTTCTAAAGAATCCTGCTAATACATTTAGATGTGGAACGTGAAAACCTGCCCCCAAAAATTTTTAACAGAAACTGAAATTTAAAAAGGAAAGGAAAGAAAGAAGATCTTTGTTACATAAAAGACATGCTCTATTTTTGAGGTAAGCCTTAGAATGGTTTAAATTTGGCTGATGCAGTACTCCAAGACAAGATCGGAATACTGTGAAGAATGGGATTTGTGTCTTCCTCCACAAATAAAGCTGCTCCCACACCAATAAATTCTAAATAGTTTGTGATGGGGCCTAAAGACACAGAAACCAGATAAAAATTGAACCACAAGCCTTTTCCTATGAGAGCTTCTAGGCCCAACCTCTTTCCTGGTTCCTCCCCTTGATCAGTTCTTTCCTTCTTACTCTCTCCATAGTTCTGTTTTTATCCTGTGTTTAAAGGCAAGTGAGAGGAAGTAAGTGTAGAGATGATTTGGAGTGACAGTGTCTAGTCCCAATGCCACCAGTGCTGCCATAAAGTGACCTAGCACAAGCAACAGGAAAGTACAGAGCATCAGAGGAAGAGAACAGTTTTACTTACTGAATTGTACCTGCTACCCAAACAAAATGTTCCACAGAAGCTCATCCAATGGCTGTCATCCTATAACAGCTCCCTTTGTTTCTGATGCAACTGAAAAAAGACCTTTAAGAGGCTGTGGGAAGACTCTGGCTATAAGACACTTTCATCCCTTTTACCCCAGGAGAAATAGAAACATTTATATTAGTCCTGTCTTCTGCTGTTCTCTTGCTCTGATATTCTACTTCCCTGTTGCCTCTGCTAGATGACTTTGAGGCAGCATTCCTGGCATTGGAACTAGGCACTCTCACATCCGAAGAACTCAACACTTACTTCCTCTCACTGGCCTTCCTGCCTCTACTCCTCTGCCTCCCCCCACCATTCTTGGCAGTTCCTTGGTTTTACTCTATAACCAAGTCATCTGCTTATCACTCCCTAGTGATGAATTTTCAAAAGTCTCTTCTGGAACACATGATGGCAATCTCATAACCCATTGCAGCTGATTCAGTTCAAATTCCACTCCAATTAAATGACCAGAGAGCTCCCTCTTCTGCAGACCTGAAACTAATCTTAGACAGTATTCTCCTCAGTTCAATAACAGAAGAGATGATGGCCCTTTTCCACTCATCTTTTGATGCTACATTTCCAACTTCTGTGAAGGCTCTTGCTTCCAGTATCTCTGTGCTTATTAGGATTTGGAATGACAGCATTTTTTCAGTTTTAAGCTAAGAACAGTAAAAAATTAGTGATGACAATAGTTATTAGTCAACCCAGAAAGTGTCTCTTAGGACAGCTTGTCTCCCAATACAGTCTGTATTACCTTGGGGAAACTATTTCAGAAAGAAAAGGCTGCAGGAGAGAAATACATCCCATGATGCACCTGTAACACTTTCTTTATTCCCAAACCCTTCACTCTGCCTCAATACAGGGTCATAGCCAGCTTTATTTTCTGGCAGACCCCTCACTATCCTGTGGTAGAAAGGATTAGCCTCATTATGTGCTCTAATAAACACAGTTCTGTCTATCTGCTTTCTCACTTTTTAAGTTCAGTTGCAAATCATACACTATCCATTTATAGATCTTCATGAACTGGATAAAAAAGCTACTGTTTTATCTATGCTATAATAGCCATGTCTGCTTAGCAATGATTACTTATTTCAAAATAGTTATCAGGGAGCATTTTGAATATTCCAACACAAACATTAAATGTTTAAAGCAATGGCTCTGCCAGTCATTGAGATCTGACCAATATTTTTCAAACATATATATTTGACAGTCACAGTGGACCCTGTATATGTGCAAAAGAAGTAGTTGCCCATTACATTGTTAAATATATTTCAAATGGAAGGCCAAATAAGGATATTCTCAGGAAAAATCTAAAAGAATTCATTATTGTTGAACCACACTGTAAAAATTACTATTAGCTTCCTTATGAAAAAGAGATGTTATCCCAAAGAGAAGAAAAAAGAAGACAAAGCACTTCAGAAATCTAACAAGAAACACGTAGGACAAAATAAAACTATGAGTTTAATGTTTGTAAAATGCACATAACTGCCTTGTGTGGTGGTACAGGCCTTTAATCTCAGCACTCAGAAGGCAGCGGCAGGTGAATATTTGTCAGTTGGATTCCAGCCATTGCAACCTCCTCTTATAGCATGAGTTCCAAGCCAGCCAGATGTAAGTATAGTGGAACAATGTCTCAAAAAGAAAGGGGGAAAGAATCAAAGGCAAAAGGGAAGGAAGGAAAAAGAGGAGGAGAGAAAGAAGCGAAAAAGGAAGAAAGGAAAGAAAGAAAAAAGGAATTATATCAAAATAAAACATAATAAAAATAACCAACATGGTAGTTTAGGACCACAGGAAGGACAAAGACACGATATGCATTGAGAGACATATAATAAAAGCACAGGCAACAATTACACACTTGCAAATATAACAATTGCAAAGGCTATTAATATCCATACTGATTGTTGTGGTCTGCAGCCTAGCATAGCTGTAATTATTTTGATTCAAGCCTGCCAGCTGTTTCTTACTATTGCTGTAATATGCTTTATGGTCTTTGCCACAGAAAAATAACTTGGTTCAGGGCAGGGTCATGATGATCACATACCCTGTTATATTCTCTGTGTTATGAGTTTTGTTAATCTTAGAAAGTTTCATATATAGCCCCTCAAATCAAAGGTCAGTAGGACCTTCTATGTCTGATATGGCTTGAGTCAGCATCAACCACCAGGTAGCACTTGCATATAAGTTAATTGTGGTTTTTGAAGTTTTATCCTTTATAAGATGACATAGAAAATTTTGGGGGTCATAGCCTCAGCCCATGAATTCTGAGTTATGGCTCTAATTGAACAGTCTTAAGATGTGTGTTCAATAAACCACCCCGCTCCGAGAGATGGTTGTTTGTGTGGTTTATGGAGGGGCTCCTAGAACCACCATAGATGGGATGTGGTCTATGGAGCAACTAGAAGTGTCCGGAGGTGTAACGAGTGGTTCAGATGCAATCTATAGTGGATTGAATATGCTTAGCCCAGGGAATAACACTATTAAGAGGCTTGGCTTTGGAGAGGGTGTGACCTTGCTGGAGAGAGTAAGTGACTTTAGAGCTGGGCTTTCAGACCCTCCTCCTAGCTTCCTGAAAATAGTAGTCCTCTTCTGTTGGCCTCAAATCAAGATGTAGAACATTTAATTCCTCCAGCACCATGCCTGCCTGGACACTGCCACCATTCCAACCATGATGATAATGGACTGAATCTTAAAACACATAAGCCAGTCCAAATTAAATGTCCTTTATGAAAGTTGCCTTGGTTATGATGTCTCTTCACAGCAACAAAACCTGAACAAAGACAGAAGTTGGTGCCAGGCAATGGGACATTTTTGTGATAGCCTTGACCATGTTTTTGATTGGAAAATTGTGGAAGTGGGGACTTTGTATATGGAAAGCCATAAAGTGCTTTCATTGGGACTTCATGGACCATTCTGTAGAAATATGAAACACATTGGTGTTGAGGGTGATTTGAATTCTAAATATTGTTTTGGTAAAGAATGTTGCTGCACTTTGCCCTTATCTAAAGAGTCTACCCAATGGTAAAGAGATTTAATGGATTGCATTCACAAAGAAAGTCTCAGAAAAGTCCAACATAGACTTTGTCCTCTGATTTACTTTTATAGAGAGCATCCTAATCAAGCATAGGAAGCTTAGAAAGGAAAAATATGAAACGTGTGGTTTAAGGAATAAAGGCACCAGGAAGCACAATGGAGCTAAACTCTGTGTTTGAGAAGATAAACCAATTAAGGGATTGGTGATTTGGGAGCAAGATCCTACTCAGCTAAACTTGCCATTTATGCATTTACCATTGAACAAAGAACTACAATCAAGAAATGAAAGACACAGATTTGAATCATGAGGAATCATGACAATGAAAAGCTTAGTTCTAGTCCTGGTGGTACAATGTCTTTAATACCAGGAAAAAAAAGACAAGAAGATCTCTGAGTTCAAAGCCAACCTAGTGGAGAGCAATTTCCAAGTAGAGAAAAGCTGAGGTTTCAGGAATGTTAGTACATGCCTTTCATTCTAGAACTCAAGAGACTGAGGCATGCAGATCTATGAGTTTAAAGTCTATCCACACAGCAGTTTCCAAGACAGTCAAGCTTAGGCAGTGAGAGAGATGGAAGCAGACAATTGGTAATGATGTAATAGAAAAAATGAGGACTTGTTCCAGTCCCCAAAAGCAGCAGAACTTGGAAGCTTCAGCCCTATGGCTCTGGCTTTAGATTCAAGAATAGAATGGGTTACTGTGACAGTTGATGCTGGTTATCTGGAGCTAAAAATTTAGTGGTGGTTAAGAAAAGGCTAGCATAACTGAGGTGAAATCTTATGGGAAGTATTTTCTAAGAGCACAAAGAAGTTGTGTTCCAGATATAGCCAAGGTTGTGCATCCTACTGCAGCTAGACTTGGTAATACATAAGAATTACCCAAGTGGTTCTGGGTTTTTTTTTTTTAAGGCATAAAGGAGTCATAAATTGAGGGGTCAAGCAAAGAAATTGAAGTTTGGTACCCTGAAGAAAATCTATGAGAGGCTATTGATGAAGCCTATTTGTAGCAGAAGACCCCAGCATAGTGAAGATGCTAGCGCCATATGATGCTAGTAACATCAACAACAATGGAGTAGAGTCAACCAGAGCCGAGAGTGCTAGAGAGGGCAGAGCTGGAGAAGTAACACAAGCTCTTTTGAGAAGCCCAGAAGATTGTGTGTGGATCATTGGAACAAGACATTGGAAAAAGACACTGGGACAAGAACTGTGAAGTTATATATCCCTTGGAGACTCCAAGATGTTAGAGATGACATAACCAAGGGATAACTACTGATAGAAAAGACAACATGGAGTGGAAGCAGTCCAAGAGAAAGAAGTTCACTGTAGTCACCAAAGATGAAAGGGGTTGGAGGTCTGAAGCATGCTTTGATATCACACATGGAGAAGCAGACTTTGGAGATTGCCCAACTGACTTTTGGTCTTGGTTTGGGATAACAGTTAAGTGATTATATGAATCTCAGAAGAAACTTTGAACTTTAGACTTTTAACATGGTTGAGACAGTTATATACTATGAGACTTCTGATGGTGGACCAAATTGATTTTTTATTATGCTATACTAAGTATGTCCCCGACAGCCTCATGTACTTTAACAAGCCTATGGGTGACCTGGAGTGGAATATAGCAGTTTGAATATGCTCGCCACAGGGAGTAGCACTATTCAGAGGTGTGGCTTTGTTGGAGTGGGTGTTGTTTTGAGACCCTTCTTATAGCTGCCTGGAAGCCAGACTTCTGTTTCCCTTTAGAAAAGGATGCAGAACTCTCAGCTTTTCCATTTTTATGCCTGCCTAGACACTGTCATGTTCCCACCCTGATGGTAACAGACTGAACTTAGAACCTGCAAGACAGCCCCAATTAAATGTTGTCTTTTATAAAATTTGCCTTTGTCATGGTGCCACTTTATAGCAATGAAAGCCAAGCTAAGAAACAATCCCTAGTTCTTTGGCAGGAGGTGGTAAAGATAAATAACAACAAAATGTGATTTCTAGGTTGTAGCACAGGAAGAGATGCATACAAATGTATTAAGCTGTTGGTAGCAGATAAAAGAAACTTGACTTAAATACTGCCAGTTTAACCTCAGACTCCATTTTACCTAAACTGACCAACTCCTTTTATAAGAAATAATAGTTCCCCAAACATAATGCCTATTCCTAACACCAGAAGTGAACTTGACTTGTTGGGCAAAAACATTAACATTCAGTGTCAGTTGACCATGATGGCACACTTGGGAATGTCACTATTCCCTCAGCTCTGATTAGTAAAGATCGTAATGTAACTTGTCTCTCATGGGTGCAGGTTTTAGGCTTATACAGTCTGCTTCAGTCCCTACTCAGGTGTAACAATGCTGTGTGATGAAGACTTCTGTATTCAGCATGCTATCTCCAAGAAACACTATAGTCAAAAAATGAAAATTTTTTAGAGCCACTGAAATGACTCTTTATTTTTTAACTTATTTATTTATTTATTTATTTATTTATTTATTTATTTTATATGAGTACATTGTAGCTGTCTTCAGACACACCAGAAGTGGGCATCAGACCCCATTGCAGATGGTTATGAGCCACCATGTGGTTGCTGGAAATTGAACTCAGAACTTCTGAAAGAGCACTCAGGGCTCTTACCCTCTGAGCCATTGCCAAAGCCCCAAAAATGACTCTTTATAAGTTAAACAGACAACATAAAGTTCTAAATGACTTAAACATGAAAACTTGGTCAACTGCAAGTTAAAATCTAAGTATCAAAATATACATAAATCAACTTGGTTTGTTTCTAACATTCACAACCAAGTTCTCTGAGGTAATTTTGCAAAAAATATGTGTCAAGATGTAATTGATTGTGAGAATGCTCACTTCAGAATTGTTCATAAAAGATTACAAATCATCTAAATATCCTGACTTTTGAGCTATTAAATAATCATTGTAGATTTTAAGAGATTTTTCTCTTAAGATTTATTTGATGGTGTATTTATGGATAAAGCCTATGTAACTGTTCCTGGCTAGCTTGCCATTTTGTGCTGTTAATAATAATACAGGGAAACTTTCTCATATGTTGCTTGTGCTGTTACTAGTGGTCTATTCATTCCCAAGTTGATTGCCTGCATTGTTATGTTCTGTTCCCTTCCTGATTTTCAGGTATGTTGGTGTATCCAAGGCTTGCTGTGATGAGAGAACTTGGTTATGATGATGCCAATGTATATTGACTTCTGTTGTTTATGGTCTTGTGCTTGCCTCTCACCATCTGATTATCTCTGGTGATACCTGGCATGGATGTCTCTGTCTGTAGCCTGCCTGCTGTACCCCTGGGTTGTAGCATGTCTCCTGGGAGGCCTGTGGCCCAGGGTGTAGCAGACTTCCTGTGGAGCCTTCAGAGGCAATCAAGCTGTTGTACTGCCTGTAGCTGTTCTGGTAAGTCTTCAAACTGTGGTGTCTGTTGCCTGGTGTGAAACAGAACTCATGACAGGCCTTCAGACTGTGAGGTCTTTAGAGGAGCAGACAACCTGGGGATCTGCCCAGCAGAAGGCACAGACTGGAATGAGAGTGAAATTCGGGGGACTGGAAGTTTGGGGATTGGTGAGTACAGAGTCCACTGGGCTCCACAGTGTATCCAGCTTTTGCAGTTGTGGAAAGGGAACCTTGCCTATTGTCCTGTGTGTAACAGAACTACTGGGAGGCCTTCAGACTATGGGTCTTCAGAGGTGCAGAGAAGCTAGTTATCTGCTCCAGCAGAAGGCATAGGTCAGAAGGGTGGGTTCCATCATTTTAGACATAATTTATCCCTATGCATTTCAGTCTAGTCAGAAACTGGAGATTTTTATACCTCAGATCAGCCCACCAAGTCTGAGCTGCCAGCCAATTCGTACCTTTTGATTTTAATTTCTTTCAGAGTCTTATCAAGATCTATTGTTCAAAAGTCCTAGCTGGCATAACTTTCAACCCACCAGCCTCAGTTGCCAGAGTAGGTGTGATGAGCAATGGCCTGTTTTCCTACTCTGTTCTCAGGATTGTTCTTCCACCCAGGATAAAGGAAATGTTAATTTATATCAAGGGGCTGAAAAGAGGACTTATCCACTTAGAGCCTTGGGTTTTTCTGCCAGTACCTTCAAAGGAGCCCCCCAATACCATATTGTGACAAGGCAAGACATTGCAAAAGTTTGTCCATCTTGTATACTTGCATAGGCCATTTCAGGTTTAACTAGAATCCCTTGAAAGTCTTCCCATTCAGAAGTTGTTCTAATTTTCTATTTAAAAATCCATGTACATTCTGAATCTTTTGAGAAAGGAAACTTCTAGCACTATACAAAGAGGCCACCTTACCTCATACCTAAGATTCCAGTCATCTGACAGTAGAGGCAGGAGGAAAGATCTCTGCCTCAAGTTCATCTCAGCTACATATAGATGCTAGATGAGCCTGGGCTACTAGAGAACCTGCTTCAAAACAGAAAAATCAACCAGCAAACAAAGAATACAGAAATGGGAGCTGGAGAGATGGTTCTCACCATACATCCAAATTTGGTTCCAATAAGCACATGGTGGCCTAAGTTAACAACATCTCTAGTCCCAGGGGGTCTATATTTCTTCTGATCTCCTAATACAGCAGGCATATGTGGATACAATTACACAAATGTAGGCAAAACATTCACACAGAGAAAATACTGAAAATGTTAAAACTTTTTCTTTAAAAATCAGAAATATTAAACTGGATGAATGTTAACGAGAGAGAGAGAGAGAGAGAGAGAGAGAGAGAGAGAGAGAGAGAGAGAGAGAGATTCACTTAGCCAAATGAGGTGGCTGAGGTGGCACTTGGAGACACATTCATGTAACTCCATATTTTGAGAGACAGAAGCAGGAGGACATAAATTTCAACCACCTTGAGCCAAGTGGCCAGTGACAGGCCAAAGTCAAGAATAGAGCATAATTCTATCTCAAGAAAACAAACCCAAGAATAGACAAACAAAAACCATTTGAGATGAAGGCAAAGCAACCCTCGGAGCCAAAATCACTTTATGATCTTCTCCTCAGAGGAGACAGAAATAAGAATTCTTATATCACCTGTGCTGTAATGTCCACAATAGGGAGTGGCTGGGCTACAGGAGACTGGGTGTCTTAGCAGACACAGTGGTAACAGGTCTCCTGCTCCATCAGGGTAAGGAGGTGACTCCATGATTCCCAGTGTCTTCTCTAACTCCCCGAGCTTTTTATCCAACCTTCACTTTTCAACTTTTAAGAAACCACACCTCCATTGCTGTCCCTAAATTATTGTAAAATGTTATCCAGTCCTAATAAATTAAACATAACTTTTACAAGGACCCATTCAATTCATATGAAAGATAGGAATACACAGGTAGACAGTGTGGTTCACATTTTTAATTTCAGGACTGATGAGGCAAAGGCAGGAGGATCTCTGAGTAAGCACTGAGGCTCATCTACAATGTGAGATCCAGACGAGCCACAGCTTCATGGAGAAAACCTCTCTAGAACCAAAACAAAATAAAGGTATGAATAATGAAAGTGATAGGAGAAAGCAGAAAAATGAATGTCTAATACACAGCCAATTTCCTCCTCAGACCTTCAGTTGTGGAGGATGTTATATAATTTTCCCACTCTTGATATCACCTGTCATGGCTGCAGACTCTAGAAGAAAAAACACATTAAAATCCTATAGACATAAATTATGTATAATTGTTGGCCCTAACAGGAGGTCTAATCTCCATTCCACCTTCACCCTTCAGTCATGTACAGAGGTGAAGGGAGTGAACAGGCCCTAGAGAGATTTACATACTAATGAGGTACCTGAAGGCCAGAGGTGGAGCCTATTAAACATTCCTCCCCAGCCCCTCTCCCCTCCTCCCCTTCCCTTTTAGCTGTAGGGAAAAAATAAGGCTGGGGATCCCAGGGTTCCTCCCGCCATGCTGTGGGTAGTCGGCTGGGAACGCTCTGGGTTCCTCCAGCTGGAAGTTGGGTCCAACTACTCATTAACTAAAAGCCTTTCCCTGGCTCCTCATGGTTCCTCATGGAGGCGCGGCTGCAACACAAGAGGAAATCCTTGGGTTTCCAAAACCGGTTTATTGACATGCCGCCGGATGGTGGATGAATCTGGATGCATACCCCCTAAAACCCAGGGTGGACCCGAGTTAAAAGGAGAGGGGAGGAGGGGGGAAGGGGCCCCCACAGTCTCCGTTTTTCCATGCACCCACCGCCCACCGAGGCTGGGGCCCAAAATGGAGATTTCTCACTGAGAGACTCCTACACCTGCCTCTGCTAAAGTTGAGTTTGCTCCCTGTCCAAGAGCCCTGATGAGTCCGCTTGGCACTGTGTGAGCCCGCCTGCTCAGCCTCTGCTAGTCTGCAGTAGACTTAGTCTCCCTGAGACACCCATTTCTGACAAAGAACAGTGCAGACCAGCGACACAGAAATCCACACTCGTGCACCCACAAAAGGGCCTACAATGTTTCCCACAGGTGGTAGACAACGTGTGCCGAGCCAGCTCCACAAGCGCACCCCCCCTCCCCGTGTCTGCAAACTGAGTAACATCTGTCTCTGTCCACCCTACCCCCTCTTTCTCTCTCTCTGATTCTTAGGTATAGCCTAACCCCTGCCCAATACAAAAGGACTAGGTCTCTCTCCCCACGTGTTCTCCAGCTCAAGGGCAAGATGGTGGTCGCTTCCTAGCCCCCCACTCTTCCCATCCCCCAGCTCCACAGAGGGGGCTCCTTCACAGCTACTCCTTCTCGCAGCTGAGACCGTCCTCTTTCTCAAGATTGCCAGCTCCAAACTCTAGTCCCTAGCGCCCTGCCAGGTAGCGTCTTTCCCTGTTCCCCGTCATATGCGACAGGCTACAGCTATTTGGCTTAGCCTGCTTGCCTGAAGCAACAGGGGAGAACCCTGCTTGCTACCCAGCCCTGTGTTCCTTAGCCAGCCTATGCTTCCCCTCACCCTCAGTCATTTGCAGCTGACTAAAGCTACTTAGCTCAGCCAGCTTGCCTGAAGTAGGGGATCTAAAATCCTGCCTGCACCCCTTGCCCCCATGCCACATGCCAATTTCTCTCAAAGCTGCCTGGCTCCAATCCAACTTCCACGTGTCTTTCCCATAGATACAGACTCTTACTCTTTCTGACTCTTAGCTCTCCTATCAAGCCCCAATGCTTCTTGCTTGCCTTAAACTTTTCTTCAAAGTTGGCCTTCCCTCTTCTTCTCTACATTTAAAATTTACCAGCTAAGAAAAACAAAGGGGGATACATAATTAACATTGTTTTTCTCCCTCAGCCATCCATAAACAGATTCAAAGATACCTTCCAGGATTAAAGTTTCCTCAAACACCTTTGCCTTTCCAGGATCTTAATGACAGACCATAATGTGCTTGTTCCCAAGCAATTTAATGCTCAACATCCAGCCTTTACAGACATCTTCCTGCCAGAGATGCTGCTTCCCTGCTGTGATTATCCTACAGGTATACCCACAGATCCAACAGAGTCCACACCATCTTCTGGAACCTGCCTGAGATGCCAAGCTGCTTTCTCCCAGCCACCTCATCTGACTGCAGACTCCAGAGACACTCTGAGATCCAGAGACAGTGCCACCTCCTAAAACCTGCCAAGTTGCCTTCTTCCAGCCACCTCGTCTGACTGAAGACCCCAGAGCATGCTGAGATCCAGAGACCCACACCAGACTCCAGAGATGCACACCAGAACCCAGAGACACTCACTACAGAAGACAGATCCAGACCTTCCAGCTACAGATGAACTCTTTTGCCAGTCACATAGCAAAAGTTACATGTTAGTGAGGAAAACATAATGTCTATTTAGATTAATCAGATGTCATTACCCTCAATTCCCATTACCCTTGGCTTAGTTATGCTACACCCTCCAGCCTACATAGTGTTTTCTTTTGACTACCTCATCCAAAATTTGCACTAAAAAAGAGTGAGATTTGGGTCATAAGGAGATGGTTTGGTCTCCCCAGTAGAGCGCTGGGTTTGAGGTAGCCGGGGACTCAAGAGGACTTTGCCTGTCAGGGACGGCAATTATCTCCCCATGCTCCCGGATTCCAGACTACTCCACGCGGTCCACATCTCTCATTAACCTGCACCTTGCAGACTACAGATGATGCAGAGTCGCCCCTCTTTTTATGAAAGCAAAGAGAGTGGGATGTTGGGCCTTGGACGAGGTAACTCCATTTAACCTGCCACCTTCAGTCACGTACCACACAGGTAGAGGGCGTGATTAACAAGTCTCCACCTCCAAAGATTAAGATATTAATGAGTTATCTAAAGGCTGGGGGTGTGTAGCTAATTAAGTTATCCCCTCCCCTTTTCCCCCTTCCTATAAAAAGTCAGGGGAGCCTGGCTTTTGGGGGAAGCACATACCATCTATACCCATTCATGAACAAGCGAGCTCAGAAAGCCCGCTGCTTAAATAGAGCTTTGGGAGACGTGCAGATCCCTCATTGGCTCAAATCTTTCATCCAATTGTCATACTCGGTTTTCGCGCCATGTGCAGGTGCATTCTCAAGTAAAGCTTCCGTGAAGAACCAGGAAGCAGAAGCCGGCGCCATCTTGTAATGGCAAATGCGGCTCCTCACACATTTACACAATGAAGTATTACTCAGCTATTAAAAACAATGAGTTCATAAAATTCTTAGGCAAATTGATGGAAGTAGAAAATATCATCCTGAGTGAGGTAACCCAATCACAAAAGAACACGTAAGGTATACACTCATTGATAAGTGGATATTAGCCCAAAAGCTCGCAATACCCTAGATACAACTCACAAACCACATGAAGTTCAAGAAGAAGGAAGACTAAAGTGTGAGTGCCTAGGTCCTTCTTAGAAGGAGGAACAAAATACTCTTGGGAGCAAACATGGAGACAAAGTGTGGAACAGAAACTAAAGGAGGGGCATTCTGGAGACTGTTCCACCTGGCTCCTTTTGAACTCAGAAAACTCACTATGCACTTACATTTGGAGCACTGGGATTAAAGGTGCATGCCACCACTGTCCTGCTCATAATTCCCAGTCAAGTAGAGCCACTCCTGACTGAAACCATTTCTATAACCTGCCTTGGAATTTGGATGATGAGATTACAGGCCCAGGATCCAAGAGATACTGAAACTTCACTTTGATTCATTTTTGTCTTTCAGTATTTCCTGTTAGGTTCTTTTAGTTGTCACCTTTATTTTATATATGAGTGTTTTGTCTCCATGGATGTGTGTGCAGCACATGAGTGCATATTGATCTCTGATTCAGAAGATGCCATCAGGCCCCTAAAACTGGAGTCCTGAAAAGTTGGGGGCCACCAAGTGACCACTGGGAATCACAGTTGTGTCCCTGGCAAGATGAACAGTACCCTTAACAACCAAGACCTGTCTCATGCTGCCAAGGTAGTCAGGGGTTTTTTGAAAGTAAGCACAGATCCACACAAACACTTCAGTAGAATAACATGAGACTCTACCTCATCTCCACACTACACATGCTTATTATTTTAAACTATGGAGATGTGGAAGTGGGTGTGTGCATGGGTGTGCAGCAGCCTGTGGCAGGGAGTGGCCTTTCAATTCCCTGGACCTGAAGTTCCAGGAGGTTTTCAGATGTCCAACTTGGGTTCTGGGAACTAAACTCAGGTCCTCTATAAGGGCAGTACACACTGTGAACTGATGAGCCATTTCTCCAGCCCTTGCATTCTATTTATTTATTTATTTTGTGTGTGCATGTGCAAAGCACAACATTCCTGCCTTGAATTGCTTGAGGAGGTCAGAGAACTTTAGGTGACAGAATTATCCTTCTACTTTGTGCAACCCAGGGAATAAACTTCAGGTATCACGCTTGTTGCTGGACCCTTTTCTCTTCATGGCAAAATCTGCCTCCCACATTTAATAAGAAGAACAATGAGGGGTAAAATAACTATGTTTCAAAATTCTTCACTGTTGTCGGCTTATTCAGGAGAGATGGGTACAAAAACTAGGCTCACAGATTCAGAACAGTAAGGACAAAGACAATTGATAGTTCAACATTTGTAATGCAGATTTTAAGGGATGTCCATCATTTAGGACAGGACAGGACAGTGACTTTCTTTTTTTTTTTTCTTTCATTTTTTATTGGATATTTTATATACACTTTAGATGCCATCCCCTTTCCCCATCCCCCCCCCTTAGAAAACCCCTATCCCGTGCCCCTTTTCCTTTTTGCACTTATACATTTTTTTAAAAAATGTTAATCAAAGGCTTTATAAGTTTGGTAATGCTCAATCAGAGGTGTAACCCACTACCCAACCTAGATATATCAACTATTTTTGACTGGTGGAGACACATGAACATCTACCTCCCTGTCACCCCCCTCTTTCTCTCTCTCATCACCTAGCTTTTCCTCTCCTTCTCTTCCTCTCTTTACTCTTTCTCTTCCTCTCAGTACTCCTCCCACCTTAGCTCCTCCTACATAGCACTCTTCCTATTAAAATAAAACTTTTCTCTCAAAATACAATTAGAGCATAATTATGCCAATTTGTACCAGTGAGGTACAAGATAAGGACAGTGACTTTCATCCATATCCTGGAGACACTTATGTGCAGGTTTACAGCTAACAGTTGGGAGACATGAAGAACAGAGCTCACAGATATGGTGATCTATTCAACTATCCTAACACCCAGGAAATGGAAGAAAGATCTGATTTCAAGCCCACCCTCGGCTATATGTGACCTTAGGGGGATAATTTCCCCTGCTACATTTTACAATAAAACTTGGTATTTTGGGAGAAGCTAAGGTGGGAGGAGCGAAAAGTGTAAGGGAGAGAAGAAGAAAGACAAGGGAGGTGGTGGAGTAGAGAAGATGGCTGGCGATGCCCACATGCCTCTAGCAGTTTCAGAAGGTTATTCATATCTAGGTTAGTTAATTGAGTTAAAAAAATCTAATTGTGTGGGCATCTTGTTAATTGAGCATTTCCAGTTATATAAATATTGGATAGCCATTAAGTACTAAGAGTCTTCATTCTACAGTGTACTGCTGGATGGATGGAGGGTATTATCTGGACTCAGCCAAGCTTTGTGGACAGCATGGTGGATTGGCTCATCTAGCCACCTCGATGGAAGCTCATGGATGCCAGGGCCCATGCTTCTGGCTAGCCAGAGCTGAGATCTGAGCTGAGCAGTGGCAAAAACACAGTGACCCTCTTGGCCTCTGGCTCCATCTGGTCGGGAACATGGTGGCTGCTTAAAAACAAGCCAGATTGTGCACCACCATTTTAAATATTACCCTCAACATGTGACCAGAAAGAAGGCAGTTTAGGGGCCAGGGGGAGGGAGGAGTGTGCTATAGGTTCCACTCCCTTTGCTTTGTACAGTCTTCAGTTTTGCTTTTGCCATATTTAGTGTGCCCACAGGGCCTCTTCCTGTGAGTATCCTGAATTACATTCACCTGCCCATCAGAAACCTCCTGAAATAGCCAGCCTGCATTGCTCAATTGAGGTTGACAATGCTGTGTAAATGAACCAGGCAGCAGCCACACAAGTGGGATGGAACATAAGCCTGATAGGAAAGGGAACAGAGGTGGTAACAGATTGACTGCTGTTGACTTCCATGTCAAGAGCTTCTAGACAGCAAGAGCTCAGAACTCACAGCTCCTTTGCGTCTTCTGCATGTCCTGACCAGGAACCTGGTAACTGGCTGATGGACCAGTGGACAGGAGAAGCACTGCATCCAGGCCCCAGGATCTGAGGGTTGGTTTACAATTTCAACTCGGGAGAAGCTAATCTTTCTTGTGGAGTCTTTATGATTCCACAGACAACTGTCCAGTGACCACACTACTCTCCATCTAAACAAGGCCCATGTGCTGTGACCCAACTGAAAGCCATTTTGTTATGGACTCTGATCTTCCTTGTCCCAGTGGCATGCACACCCCAGTGGAGAACCAGGGCATGCAAGGCATCTGACTCCCCTGAGTGGCTTGCAGGTGTTGCATGGCACCCCTGTGGAGATGCAGAAATACAGCCCAGCACCACTGTTCCTTCTTTCCTCCCTCTGTACCTCCATTCCTTCCTCTCTTTGTTTTGTTTTGGTATTTTGAGAGAAGGTCTCTCTGTTCAGCCCTGGGTATTCTGGAATTCACTCTATAGACCATGCTGACCTCAAACTCAGAGATTCTCCTGCCTCTGCCTTCTGAATACTAGGATTAAAGGTGTGTGCCAGCACCTGGCTCCACTCCCTTTCTTAGTATCAGTCACAGCAGATGCTTGCCACAGCCTCAAGCTCAGGAGGTTGCCTCAGCTCTGTAGCTCAGCCACAGACAGACTATGTTAACAGGAACATAGGTCCCTGGATCATGGTATATTTTGAATCACGTGTCCTCTCTCTCAACAACAGACTACACCTGGTGCTGCATTGTACTCTGAACTCCAGAGAACTAACAGGGTGTGGCAGCTTCTTTGATAATCCTATTTTATAGACAAAACTAAGATGTGAAGATTACTGAGACTTGGATATGAGCTCAGTTGGAGTTCCAGGTAGACACTGAGGGGACAAATCTTTTATGTTCAGACTCCATTTTAGAGAAGCTACCTAAGTTTGATGTCAGGTAAACTAACAGGCTGCTACCTAGCATTAGCATTAGTTTCCAAGTTGCCCCCCTCCCCCAACAAAACCCAAGACTAGCTCCAGTCTCTAGCCTAATCCCCAACAAGGCAAGCATTTCCAGTTTACACCCTCAACAAGACCAGTGTCTCTAGGTTATTCCCCCAACAAACCTGCACCCCCTGGTTACAAGCCCACACCCTGCCTAATGACCACCAATGGGGAGCAGAAATTTAAGATTATGATGTGACTTTCAGGACCCTCCAATTATGTTAAAGGTAACAGTAGCTTTCCAATTAGTTGCTTGCACACTTCCTCCCACTTGCTGCTTACTGTAAAGCCTTGCCAGATAGATATTCGGCGCTCCCACACCACCAAGACTGTCCTGTGTGATGGGGATACTCTTTGTGGGGAGTGAGCTAGCTGAAATAGAATAAAGACTCTGGTGTGAGTTATATCAGATTGGTTCCTGTCTGTGTTTTTAGAGATCACTGACATTTACCTGGCACTACATTTTGGTGCACTGGCTGTGAACTTTCCCATGAAACACAGGACTACCTGTTTGAAGGGTATTGAAGCCTGCAAGACTAGTCTAGGTATTTGTGTTTTCATGTTTGTAACACTGTTAAACTTACTGTCTCTTGCCTGTCTGAACACTAAATTCATCTGAGCTTTCTGTGAAATCTGAGGAGCAGAACAGAAGCAGGCTTGTGTAGAGGTAAATGTGGCATCTGTTCCAGCTGAGAAGATTTATTGTGTGGGACCTGGTGGCTTGTGTTCCCATATTAATTCTTCTAGGTTTGAGCAGTGCTGAGGAATCTGAGTGTTAGAAGCTTGTTATGTGGCCTGAGCTGGTGTGCCACTCACACAGTGGCACAAAATCTTGTGATTTGTATGGTGGCTAATTTGTCTGAATGTTAGAAGCTTTCTGTGAGAACCACAGAGTGTAACAAAAACTTGTGTAATGATAAATGTCTTTTGTTGCCAAGGTAATTATTAGCAGGTCTGAGTAAACATCTGTGCAGTACGTTGGTGTTCTGTGTATGTGAGCGCCATCGTTTGGTTCATTCTTGTTACTGCAGGCTGAATACTGCTCTTCCAGGTCTGAGTAGTACCACACCTGTCTTCTGTGAGCCCCACCTTCTGGTTGGTTCATGTTACTGCAAGCTGTTTCCTTTACTGATTTTATATTTGTTGCTGTCTGTTTCTGTTCACAGAATCTGAGTGGCATCAAATCCATCTTCTGTGAGCACCACCATCTGGTTTATTCTTGTTACTACACGCTGTATCTTTTTCAGGTTCCCGTTGGTTTTTGTTTCTGGATCTGTCCTTTTCTGTTCTCTGATTCTAAATGGTGCCACATCTTTCTGGGAAGAAGGCCTGGAATTTGTTCCATGACTGATTTGGGGTTTGCACAGACATGTCTGGGAGCTGTGGCAAAGGTGAGGTCAGGAGATTCCTGAGCCTGGTTTGGGTGGGCATGGCTCAGGGAGCTGAGGCATTTATCCATCTGAGAAGAAGGCCTTGATTTTGTACCCATGGCTGGTTGCAGTTAGGGATAGACATATCTTAGAGCTGTGGCAACAGTGTGACCAATAGACGTTCTGAGTCTTGATGTGGAATGGGTGTGGGCTCAGGGGAGCAGACAGATGCCCACCAATCTGGTTCCTTTCTCGTGTGTGTCCAGCACTTTCTGGCTGTTTCTCATTTCTTCCTAATAGAGAGAAAAGATTAGGCTTGTGTTTTGGGTGCCAAAGGGAGGTCTTTTTCATGAATGCCAATTTCTGGTTGTTTCCTGCTTTTGTCTGATAGAGGAATGGTTGTATCTGTGGTTTGGTATGTTGTTTATGTTTCTCATTACAAAATAACTTTGACGAGATGATTTTGAGGAAATGACTTTGATGGACTTACTAACACGAGACAGGCAATGTCTACCATATTCTAGAGCTTCCCTTCTCCATAGAAGAAGCTAGGAAACTGTTATGTGTATGTGAGCACCAATAATCAAGCAGCTTCCTCCTAAGTCTACCAGACTTGGATTGTCACACCATTGAAGGTAAGAAGAGGCTCTTGGTCTACCAATAGGCTCTGCCAGCAAGTCCCAAGGCTGCTGCAAGATGGCTCAAAAATTTTGCCAGAGTATATGACATTAGGCAACGAGAAAATGAAAGCTCTACAGGTTTTTAGAGAGGGTCATGGAGGCATTTCAGCAATATACTCCCATTGACCCTTAATTACCAGAAGCAAAGGCAGCAGTCACTCTAGCTTTTATCAGTCAGTCAGCACCAGATCTTAAGAAAAGGGACCAGAGGGTTGAGGGGTTAAAGAAAAGGAGTCTTAGACACGTAGTGAGAGTGACAGAAAGCATATTTAATAGAAGAGAGACTAAAAATAGAAGAAGATAAGAAAACAGAAACAACAGACTCAAGATCTGGCAAAGATCTGTTGGCAGCCACAGCCAAAAGAAGACTGCAGGAGATGCCTCAAAGAGGTAAGTTCAGAAAAAGGAGGTAAGGTGGGGTGGCTGAAGACTGAAAGTGCCCCCTCCCTAATCCCTGAGTAACACAAAAAGTAAAAGGGAAAGCCACCAACTTTTTTGTTGATAACTAATAAAATTCAACATTCTGTTTTACTAAAACCTAAAGATAAAAGTCTCTTCATCACTTAATAAATTACATCCCTGTAGCAACAGAAACAAAACAAAAAGCAGGGCCTCTTAGAAATCCTGAAAAGTTCAGACTTTTGAGCCTTAAGTAAAAAGGTCTTATTCTGTCAACTACTGGTCACTTCTCTAGGCCCAGGGAATGCATACTTAGACTCGAGGACATGGCATCAGCCAATGGCCAATCAGATACCAGTTGCCAGAAGCTGCTCCCCATACCCATTTACATTTTACAGTGCAGGAACAACCTCCTGGTTAAAGATGATGCCAGGATGACTCATTACCATACTCTTTTCTTGAATGCCCCAAGGATAATGTTTCAGCTGCTCTACTGACAGACTCTGACCTCTATCAATGGACCTCTGAATGACTACTTGGACATATTGGCCCACATCCATGGGACCAAAATCACCCCCTTGATGGATGCAAAGGTAAAATGGTTCATCAATGGCAACATCTTCATTCATATTTATGTTGGAGCAGCAGTGGTCTCAAACACCAAGATCATTTGGGTAGAGCCACTCCTGGCAGGAATGTAAGCCCAGAAAACTAAACTGACAGCTCTGACTAAGGCCTTAGAGCTAAGAAACGACAAGAGACACAGGTAGCCAATGTGCCTTTGGTACTGCTCATGTCTGTGTGGCTATTTATAGGAAGACAGTCCTTCTGACAGCAGAAAGAAGGATTGAACTCCATCCCAGAGGGCAACAAGACAGCCCAGTGGTGGCCCTAAAAATTGGGCTCTTCATGCCCTTGATTGTCTTAGATCTAGGACATCCCACACTCTCTGACCAGATTGAAGATATGATCTGGGCCAAAAACTTGCGTATGTCTCAGTGTCATAAGAGATGATGGAGGAGAGCTGACAGACTACAAACTAATTGTACCAGAAAAAAATAGATATAAGCATACTGGAAAAGATCCATTATTCTTCACTCATGGGATCCTAGAGGATACAGGACTTAGTCCACCAGTCCCACATCATAATTAAAGATGCCAATTTGAAAACAGCTGAAATTGTTTTTAAAAAAACTATAAAGTCTGTCAATTGACTAATACAGTTGCCAATGAGAATAATCCCTGTACTCAATACCACAGCACAAAGTCAGGAATCTATCATGAAATGGACTCCATGGAGGGAAATCCAGATACAAATATTTGCTAATATTTATAGATAACTTCTCGAGATGTGCTGAGATTTTTTTTTCCCCGACTAAGCATGAGACTATGCAGATAGTAACAAAGAAACTACTGGAAAATTTTTTCTTCCAAAGTATGTTTTTCCTAAGTTTATATGGTCAGACAATAGACCAATATTTGTGTTCCAGGTAAGGTAGAGATTAGCTAATATTCTGGGGACTGATCAAAAACTTCATTGTGATTACAGACCCCAGAATTGAGGTCAGATAGAGAAGATAAACAGAACCTAAAAGAGTACTTAACTAAATTGATCTTAGAGTGACAATGACTGGGTGACTTTTTTCCCCTTTATCCTTTATTACAGAGTACAAGTGTCCCCATACCAGATGGGACTCACCCCTTTTGAAGTTATGTTTTATTCACCTAATGACAGAAGTTATTATATGATATCCAGGGTGTCCAGTGGGTACACACATGTGTACACATGTCTTTGGCTTAAACATCATGCTTTCCATAAAACAAGTCCACCTCCAGAGCTCCACTAACTTTAGCCTAGAGATTGGACCAAGTCAAAAAACACTGTCAGGGGTCAGTAGAGATTCACAAAAAGGTTCCCTTTGCTACAGAGTTGTAGCCTGGATCCACTATACATCCCTTTGCAGTTGAAGGCCAGCAGGAGGAGAATTCAGCCTCAAGACTCCCTCCTGTCTCCAACTGATGGGCTCCTATCCATGCCTCAGGGACACCATGAAGCCCTGTTTGTACCTGTTTTCATGAAGCTTCTGGAAGTCCCATGATTGGGGTTTCTAGTCACAAGAAAAGGAGGGTGGGGGTGAGAGGCAAAATTTTTTAAGTTCAAAATCCATTGTAGAGAACCTGATCTAAGTTTGATGTCAGGTAAACTAACAGGCTTGTACCTAGCATTAGTTTCCCAGTTACCACCCACCCTCAACCCCAATAAAACCCAAGACTATCTCCAGTCTCTAGGCCAATCCCCAACAAGACCAGCATTGCCAGGTTAAACCCTCAACAAGACCAGTATTTTCTTCTTTTCTTCTTCTTCTTTTTAATTCCAGAGTATGGAGAGCTGAATGCTTGCCACCTGACTTCCTTCTTGGCCATTACCTTGGCCACCTGTTTAAGGTCTTTGGGTACTGCATCTGAAGGAAAAGGCACTAAGCTTTCTGGCCTGTGAGGGTGGGTCCCAAAAACATTTGGATTCAAACATGTTGGAACCAACTTCCAGGCAGAAAGCCAGACCTTGTGCACTATATTAACACATTGCAATAAAACTAAAAGTACTAAGTAAACAAATTCATGAAAACTCAAACAATTTAGTAATTAATGATGAATGGCTTTAGGAAAAAAATCAAGAAAGAAAGAACAAAAGTAAGAAAATAAAAAATCTCTGGAACTAAAGAAAAATTAAAAGACAACATTTTCTGGGATATTGATAGCAGTCCTATAAGGGCAATTTGTACCTCTCAGTTCCTACATTTAAAAAGTATATATATATATATATATATATATATATATATATATATATATATATTCAGAGAGTAAAGTTCTTGTCATACAGATTATTAACTTGCTTAGTTGGAGTTATACCAAGATTTTTTATATTATTTTTGGCTATTGTGGAGGGTATTATTTCCCTAATTTTCTTCTTAGCCCATTTATCATTTGTATAAAGGAAGGCTACTGATTTGTTTGAGTTAATTTTATATCCAACCACTTTGCTGGAGTTGTTTATCAGCTGTAGGAGTTCTCTGGTAGAATTTTGGGGGTAGCTTATGTATACTGTCCTATCATTCACACATAGTTATACCTTGACCTCTTTTCCAATTTGAATCTCTCTTTTTATTGTTTAGCTTATATTTTCTTTAATAAATTTGGAAGTCAAGGAACTTTCTGCTGAGTGTCTATGGCACTCTATAACTAGGCATACTTATACCTAGGTGCAAGGGAAGGATTCACTTACTGGCATAAGGCATGATGCCAATGAGGTATTAAATATGGGGAAGAAGGCATGTTTGTGTTTTTTCTGCAGGATGCTGAAGGAGCATCGTGGCCTCCAGAGTGACGGGTAAGACATGCTGATACCAGAACAAAGAATGATGCTGATCTGTGAGCTTGCTGAGTGCCCTGACAATGGTGACTGGAAGCTATATTGGACATATATAAGTTCCCAACCCACCATTGATTGATTACCTATACCCCTGATGAGACAAGCTGTCTTGCCACAAGTTCTTATACCTTGTGGAATAGAAAATCAAAAAGAGAAGTTATAATGCCTCTTGTATTGTTATTAAATGTGACCAGTTATTTAGACTCAATCATGGACTGGTCTAGAAATCAATCCAATATTGGAAATAACAGTCTTCATTTGGATGTCTAGTTCTAGACATTTTCAGATATATATATATATATCTGAAAATTTCCATATATATATATATATATATATATATATATATATATATATATGGAAATTAGCTGCAGTTCTCTATGATGTTATGTTAACAAGAGATAAAGTTGGGGCAGGATCTAGATTTCAAGCAGGTGTTAGCACATGTGTTAAGGCTCCTTTAATTGTCAAATTAAAAACACTTTTGTTTCTTCTACAGTATTTAATGTAAATTGCATTGATTGTACATCTTCTAATTATGTTTGTGTTTTGAAATCTGGCATGTCAGTTACTGAGGTCTATCAACCAGCTTTTGTTTTCGTGCCCTGGGTATCACAGAACCTTGGTATTCTAAAAATAACTTGCAAGTACTGGAAGAAATGAGTCAGGCTTTAAGAAGAATCAAGAGGGTAGTGGGCTTGATTATTGCTGGTATAACAGCTTTAATTACATTAATTGCTAGCACCACTGCTTCTGCAATTGCTGTGACACAAGAGTTAAGACAGCTACTTTTGCTAATCATTTAGTAAAAAATGTTACTAATGTGTTGAATATACAAGAGGGTTTAGATAGGCAGTTGGAAGAACAGATTGATGTTCTTTATCCTATTCAAATTATTAAAAGGAGGTTCAGAATTTAAGGATAAGGAGCAATCTCAAGTATCATGCCAAATACCATTGGATTCATGCTAGTTTTAAAATTTACAGTGGTAGTCATTATAATTAGGAGAAAGTTTAAAGACACTTGCAGTGTATTTGGCATAATTCTAACACCTCTCTGGATATTTTAACTTTGCATAGTGAGCTTATGAATTTCAAGAATGCTGCTCTGGTGAGCATTGATGTGGTAGATACTGTTGATAAAATTACCCATGGCCTTCGGTCAGTGTTTGTATTTTGGTCAAGCTTCAAGAATGGCATATATAGCTTGATCATGCTAGCCCCTTTTGTCCTGGGAATACTTTTATTCTTGCTTATCATGTTAAATCTGTCTTTAACAACATCAACATGTAAGCAGCCAAAGTACATGACTTGAATGCAAAAATGGGCCCCCAGACAGAGTTATTAAATTAACAGTCTGGCAAGCCAAGGAATGGGTAAGATTCTGCACAGAGCCTTATAATCCTAAAACAGAAGTGCATTGCTTTGGATAATGAATATTCCATGATGGATAAGGAAGGCATTCTTGTCAGAATTACCTAAGACATGCTCAGTCTTGTTAATGAAATAAAAAGGGGGAGAGGTGGAGAGACTTTAGGGCTGCTTGGCAAGAATATGACATGGGCCAAGGACAAGGAAGTAAGCTTCAAGCAGGAATATGACATTAGGCTAGAACAAAAAAAAAGTAACTTCAGGCAGGAATCTAAATATTAGGTTAGAACAAAGAAGTAATTTCAGGCAGGAATCTAAATATTAGGTTAGAACAAAGAAGTAATTTCAGGCAGGAATCTAAATATTAGGCTAGAACAAGGAAGTAGACTTCATACATGAAAATGACTTTGGGCTAGGACAGGGAAGTAGGCTCAGATAATTTGGTCATCCTGATAAGCCCTTAGAAACAGTGATCACAGGAGTGTTCACATAATTGGGTGTAATGCCTTGCTTGTTCTTTCACTATTTGTGTTTAGTTCACATAATTGGGTTTAATGCCTTGTTGTTCTTTCACTATTTGTGTTTAGTGTCTTGCTTGTTCCTTGACTATTTGCATCTATTGTAATGCTAGACCCTCAACCTAGAATTGACCTTAATTCATGCATGTAATTTAAATGGTATGAAAGCAAAAGGGAGGAGAGGGGATGGGATAGGGGGTTCTAGGGAGGGGAAATGGGGAAAGGGGATGACATCTGAAATGTAAATAAATAAAATTGCCAATAAAAAAAGAGGAGGCAGAAAGATTGTAAGAGACAGAGGACAGCAAGTATACAAGTTGTATAAATAAAATAACCAAACTTCAGGTGAACTCATAGGTCATGCATACATCTGCAACAAGTCCTCTTCACTTACATTATTGCTTGCAGTTTTATGAATTTAGATTTCTATCCTTGCTTATATTAAGTCTTTCTATTTAGTATAATTGTATTCCTGAGAGTTTTAACAATAAATCCCTTATTCTTGTGCCTTAAAAAAGAGAAGTCCAAGCCAGATGGATATACAACAGAATTCTACCAGACTCAAAAAAATTCCTAGTTCTATAGTAATCGAGGAGTTTACTTTTTCTTTTCTTCTACTTTTTGGTGGGTGGAGGAGTTTGGAGACAGGGTTTCTCTGTGTGTCCTTGGCTATCCTGGAGTTTTTTCTGTAGACCAGGTTGGCTTCAAAGTCACAGAGATACATCTACTTCTGCCTCCTCTGTAAAGGGATTAAAGGTGTCCAATCTACCATGCCTAGTTCAACTCAAGTCTTCCTACAAACAAAGGAAGAGGAAGAAAAGGAGGAAGAGGAGGAGGAGGAGGAGGAGGAGGAGGAGGAGGAGGAGGAGGAGGAGGAAAGGAGAAAAAGAAAAGGAGAAGGAGAAGAAGGAGAAAAGGAAGAGAACGGAGGAGAGAAGGAGAAAAAGAAAATGAAGAGACTGAGAAAAGGAGGAGAGAAGAGAAAAGGAGGAGAAAGGAGGAGAATGAGAAAAGGAGGAGAGAAGGAGAAAGAGAAGGAGAAAAGCAGAAAGAGAGAAGAAGCAGAAGAAAAGGAGGAGAGAAGAAGAAAGAGAGAAGGAGGAAAGGAGTAGGAGAAAGAGGAGAAAAGGAGAAGGAAAAAAGGAGAAGGAGAAAAGGAGAAGGGCCTGTGCCCTGAGCAGAACTTGAGCACTGGCTCTGCACCAAGTCCCACAACACCCAGAGGAATCTCAACTCCCAGGTGTTCTAACACACCCAGGATCACAGGTGAGGAGGCCACAACATTTGCCCCAACACCTGGAGTAACTGGGTCCCCCAAGATCCAGAGACACAGGAACCTGCACTTGGTCAGTGGCATGGTTTCTTTCCAGTCTGACCCTGCACCTGGAGCAGACCTGGGTGCTAGCTCTGCACCCACTCTTAAAATAAGCAGAGGGAGCCCAACTTCCAGGTGCTCTGAAACTCCCAGGATCACAGGATCACAGAGGAAGCCCAACTCCAAGGAGATCAAACACACCCAGGAGCACTGGAGCTCTGACACATTCAAGATCACAACTGAGGCCACATCTTTCCCAACAACCAGCATAACTCAAGCCCAACAAGAACCAGGGAAACACACACCCCCGCTCAGCCACAGTCACCAGTTCATCCCAGCTTGCACCTGAGCCCTGAGCAAACCCAGGGCTCTGGCTTCCCACCCACCCCTGCAACACACAGAGAAATCTTGGCTCCCAGGAGCTCTAACACACCTAGGATCTCAGGATCCCAGGATCCCAGAGACAGCTTGACTTTGAGTAGTTCTGACACAACCAGGATCACAGGAGGGACAAGCACCAGTTAGAGACAGCAGGGGCAGGTAGAGATAACCAGATGACAAGAGGCAAGGGAAAGAACATAAGCAACAGAAACCAAAACTACTTGGCAAGTCCTGAATATCCCATCACACCGGAAAATGAAGACTCAGATTTAAAATCACTTCTTATGATGATGACAGAGGACTTTATGAAGGACATAAATAACTCCCTTAAAGAAATACAGGGGAACACAGGTAAAAATCTAGAATCCCTTAAAGAGGAAACACAAAAATCCCTTAAAGAATTACAGAAAAACACAACCAAACAGGCGAAGAGTCTTAGTCTGTGGTGATCTGATATGATGCATGGGGTTATTTCAATCTTCTTGTATCTGTTGAGACCTGTTTTGTGACCAATTATATGGTCTATTTTGGAGAAGGTACCATGAGGTGCTGAGAAAAAGGTATATTCTTTTGTTTTAGGATAAAATATTCTATAAATATCTGTTAAATTCGTTCGGTTCATAATTTCTGTTAGTTTCATTGTGTCTCTGTTTAGTTTCTGTTTCCATGATCTGTCCATTGCTGAGAGTGGGTGTTGAAGTCTCCCACTATGATTGTGTGAGGTGCAATGTGTGCTTTGAGCTTTAATAAAGTTTCTTTTATGAATGTGAGTGCCCTTGCATTTGGAGCAGAGATGTTCAGAATTGAGAGTTCATCTTGGTAGATTTTTCTTTTGATGAGTATGAAGTGTCCTTCCTTCTATTTTCTTTAATAACTTTTGATTGAAAGTTGATTTTATTTGATATTTGATATTAGAATGGCTACTCCAGCTTGGGAAAGACCACATACACATAGAAACTGAACAACGCTCTACTCAATCATAACTTGGTCAAGGAAGAAATAAAGAAAGAAATCAAAGATATTTTAGAATTTAATGAAAATGGAGGCACATCAATACCAACGCTTAAGGGACACAATGAAAGCAGTGCTAAAAGGAAAACTCACAGCTCTAAGTGCCTACAAAAAGAAACTGGAGAGAGCATACACTAGCATCTTGACAGCACATCTGAAAGCTCTAGAACAAAAAGAACTGAATACACCCAAGAGGAGTAGAAGGCAGGAAATAATCAAACACAGGGATGAAATCAACCAAATAAAAAAAAAACAAAAAGAATCAACAAAACCCAGACTAACCAGAGGGCACAGAGACAGTATCAAAATTAAAAAATCAGAAACAAAAAGGGAGACATAACATCAAAAACTGAGGAACTTCAAAAAACCATCAGATCCTACTTCAAAAGCCTATACTTAACAAAATTGGATAATCTGGATAAAATGCACAATTTTCTAGACAAATACCAGGTTCCAAATTTAAATCATGATCAGCTAAACCATCTAAACAGTCCCATAACCCCTAAGGAAATAAACGCAGTCATTAAAAGTGTCCCAATCAAGCCAGGCAGTGGTGGCACACACCTTTAATTCTAGCACTTAGGAGGCAGAGGCAGGTGGATTTCTGAGTTCAAGGCCAGCCTGGTCTACAGAGTGAGTTCCAGGACAGTCAGAGCTATGCAGAGAAAACCTGTCTCAAAAAAAAACAAAACAACAACAACAACAACAAAAAAGTCTCCCAATCAAAAAATACCCAGGACCAGATGGGTTTAGTGGAGAATTCTATCAGACCTTCAAAGAAGACCTAATACCAATACTCTTCAAACTATTCCACAAAATAGAAATAGAAGAAACACTACCTAATTTGTTCTATGAAGCTACAATTATGTTTATACCCAAACCACACAAAGACCAAACAAAGAAAGAGAACTTCATACCAATTTCCCTTGTGAACATCATTGCAAAAATATTTAATAAAATTTTCACAAACCAAATCCAAGAACACATCAAAATGATAATTTACCACAATCATGTAGGTTTAATTCCAGGGATGCAGGAATGTTTCAATATAGAGAAATCCATCAATGTAATCCATTACATAAAAAAACTCAAAGAAAAAAACCACATGACCATTTCATTAGATGCTGAAAAAGCATCTGACAAAATTCAACATCCCTTAATGGTAAAAGTCTTGGAAATAACAAGAATTCAAGGCCCATACCTAAACATAGTAAAAGCAATATATAGCAAACTAGAAGCCAACATCAAACTAAATGGAGACAAACTTGAAGCAATCCCACAAAAATCAGGGACTAAACAAGGCTGCCCACTCTCTCCCTATCTTTTCAATATAGTACTTGAAATTCTAGAGTAATTAGACAACAAAGGGAGGTCAAAGGGATACAAATAGGAAAGGAAGAACTCAAAATATCACTATTTGCAGATGATATAATAGTAATTTAAGTGACCCCAAAAATTTTACCAGAGAACTCATAAAGCTGATGATCAACTTCAGCAGAGGGAATGGATATAAAATTAACTCAAACAAATCAGTACCCTTCCTCTACTCAAAGGATAAACAGGCTGAAAATGAAATTAGAGAAACAACACCCTTCACAATAGTCAGAAATAATATTACATACCTTGGGGTGACTCTAACCATGAAAGTAAAAGATCTGTATGACAAGAACTTCAAGTCTCTGAAGAAAGAAATAGAAGATCTCAGAAGATGGAAAGATCCCCCATGCTCATGGATTGGCAAGATTACTATAATAAAAATGGCCATCTTGCCAAAAGCAATCTACAGATTTAACATAATCCCCATCAAAATTCCAACTCATTTCATCATAGAGTTAATAGAAAGAGCAGTTTGCACATTCATTTGGAATACCAAATATCCCAGGATAGTGAAATATATTCTCATCAATAAAAGAACTTCTGGGGGAATTACCATCCCTGATCTCAAGCTGTATTACAGAGCAATAATGAAAAAAAAAAAAAAACCTGTATGGTATTGGTACAGAGACAGGCAGGAAGACCAGTGGAATAAATTGAAGACCCTGAAATGAACTCACACACCTATAATCACTTGATCTTTGACAAAGGAGCTAAAACCACCCGATGGAAAAGACAGCATTTTTAACAAATGGTGCTAGTTCAACTGGAGGTCAGCATGTAGAAGAATGAACATTGATAAATTTTTATCTCCTTGTACAAAGCTCAGTTCAAGTGGATCAAGGATCTCCACATAAAACCAGATACACTGAAAGTTATAGAGGAGAAAGTGGGGAAGAGCCTGGAACACATGGATACAGGGGAAATTTTCCTAAACAAAACAGCCATAGCTGATGCTCTAAGATCAAGAATCAACAAATGGGACCTCATAAAATTGCAAAGCTTCTGCAAAACAAAGGACACCATCAATAGGACAAAACAGCAACCCACAGCTTGGGGAAAAATATTTACCAATCCTACATCCAATAGAGGGCTAATGCCCAATATATTTGAAGAACTCAAGAAGTTAGACTCCAGAGAATCAAATAACCCGATTGAAAATGGGGTACAGAGCTCAACAAAAAATTTTCAACTGAGGAACATTGAATGGCCGAGAAGCACCTAAAAAAAATGTTCAGCATCCTTAGCCATCAGGGAAATGCAAATCAAAACAACCCTGAGATTCCACCTCACACCAGTCAGAATGGCTAAGATCAAAAACTCAGGTGATAGCAGATGCTGGCAAGGATGTGGAGAAAGAGGAACACTCCTCCATTGTAGGTGGGATTACAAGCTAGTACAACCACTCTGGAAATCAGTCTGGCAGTTCCTCAGAAAATTGGACATAGCATTAACTGAGGACCCAGCTATATCACTCCTTGGCATATACCCGAAAGATTCTCCAACATATAACAATGACACATGCTCCACTATGTTCATAACAGCCTTATTTATAATAGCCAGAAGACATCTGGAAACAAACCAGATGTCTTTCAATAGAGGAATGGATACAGAAAATGTGGTACATTTATACAATGGAGTACTAAATATGCTATTAAAAACAATTACTTCAGGAAATTCTTAGGTAAATGGATGGAACTAGAAAATATCATCCTGAGTGACATAAACCAATCACAAAAGAGCACACATGGTATGTGCTCACTGATAAGTGGATATTAGCCCAAAAGCTCTGAATACCTAAGATGCAATTCACAGACCACATGAAGCTCAAGAAGGAAGACCAAAGTGTGGATGCTTTGGTCCTTCTTAGAAAAGGGAACAAAATATTCATGGGAGTTAATATGGAGACAAAATGTAGAGTGGAAACTGAAGGAAAAGCCATCCAGAGACTGCTCCACCTGTTGATCCATCCCTTATAAAGTCACCAAACCAAGACACTATTGTGGATGCCAAGAAGTGCATGCTGAAAGGAGCCTGATATAGCTGTCTCCTGAGATGCTCTGCCAGAGCCTGAAAAATACAGAGGTGAATGCTTGCAGCCATCCATTGGACTGGACACGGGGTCCCCAATAGAGGAGTTAGAGAAAGGACTGAAGGAGCGGAAGGGATTTGCAACCCCATAGGAAGGACAACATTATCAACAAATCAGAGCTCCCAGATCTCCCAGGGACTAAGCCCCCAACCAAGGAGTACACATGGAGGGACATATGTAGCAGAGGATGTCCTTGTCAGGATCAATGGGAGGAGAGGCCCTAAGTCCTGTGAAGGTTCGATAGATGCCCCATTGTAGGGGAATTCAAGGGCAGGGAGATAGGAGTGGGGTGGGAAACACCCTTATAGAAGCAGGGAAAGAGAGATGGGTTAAGGGGCTTCAGGGGGAGAACGGGGAAAGGGGATAACATTTGAAATGTAAATAATGAAAATATCCAATTTAAAAAAAAAGAAGGTACACAACTATAAGCTTTATATAGGACCCATCAAATTAAAGGTCAATTTGACCTGTTAAATCTAAAATGGCTTGAGTCAGCATTGACCCCTGGGCAGCACTTGCATATTAGATCATTGTGGTTCTTGCAATTGTAGCCTTTATAAGCTGACAGAAAAATGTTCAGGGTTTTTCACCTCAGCCCCTGAATTCTGAACCATGACACTGATTGATCAGTCTTAATGTGCATTCAATAAGCCATCCCTGTCTGACTGAGATAGGTGTTTGTGTGGTTTGTGGAGGGACTCCTGGAGCCCAACACAGATGGAATGTGGTCTATGGAATAACTGGATCTGTCAAGTTGTTAATACTGGTGCTGATGCAATCTATAGTGGATTGAATATGCTTGGCCCAAGGAGTGACACTATTTGGAGATGTGGCCTTGTTGGAGTAAGTGTGGCCTTGCTGGAGGAAGTGTGTCACTGTGGGAGTGGGCTTTGAGACCCTCCTCTTAGCTGCCTGAAAGACCATAGTCCTCTCCTGTTGTCTTTCAAACCAAGATGTAGAACTCTCAGTTGAGGCAGGGGTAAAGCTGTGTCATAAGTTGCGATGTTGAATTTTCCTTGGAGACTCCAAGACGTTAGATGCCAGACTATTGAGGAAAGCTGCTAAAAGGGAGTGAAAACAGTCCAAGAAAACAAAGTTTATTGTAGTCAACACAGATAAAAGGAGTTGGAAATCTGAAGAGTGCTTTGATATCACCCATGGAGAGGCAGAGTTTGGAGATTGCCCAGATGGCTTTTGGTCTTGCTTTGGGCTATGTTAAGTGATTGGATAAATCTCAGAAGAGACTCTGAACTTTAAACTTTGGACTTTTAACATTGTTGAGACTATTATAGACTACAGGACTTCTGATGTTGGACTAAATGGATTTTTTATTATGCTATGCTAGGTGTGGCCCCCACAGCCTCATGTACATGTACTTCAACAAGCCTATGGGTGCCTAGGAGTGGAATGTAGTGGTTTGAAATGCATGGCCTAGGGAGCAGCACTATTAGGAGATATGGCCTTGTTAGAGTGGGTGTGGCTTTAAGACACTCCTCCTAGCTGCCTGGAAGCCAGACTTCTGTTTGCATTCGGAAAAAGATGTAGAACTCTCAGCTCCTCCATTGCCATTCCTGCTTGGATGCTGCCATGTTCCCACCATGATGCTAACAGACTGAACTTCAGAACCTGCAAGACAGCCCCAATTAAATGTTGTCCTTTACAAAAGTTGCCTTGGTCATGGTGTCTCTTTATAGCAATAAAACCCAAACTAAGAGACAATCCATAGTTATTTGGCAGGAGATGGTAAAGATAAATAACAATAAAAAATTTATTTCTAGGTATTCCCAGAAGAAGAGATGCATACAAATGTATTAAGCTGTTGGTAGCAGAAAAAAGAAACTTGTCTTAAGTACTGCCAGTTTTACTTCAGACTCCATTTTACCTAAACTGACCAACTTCCTTTCTAAGCAATTGAAGACTCCCAAACTGAGGAGACCCTTCCTCAAATCTCAGGAAATCACGACCACCCAGAAATCACAAAAAAAAAAAAAAAAAAAAAAAAAAAAAAAAAAAAAAAAAAAAAAAAAAAAAAAAAACCCATACCTGGATGCAATCAGCAGAGGTTTATTGGAGAGTTGGCTAGCCAAGGTCAAAACTGCTCTTCCAAGCAGGAACAGAATTTTGACAAAAGGCCAGCAAGCTGAGGGGTTTTTTTTATAGCATGGGGTGGAGAAAGGAAGGAATTTTCACAAGGTTACACATGATTGGTTGTTTTACAAATTTTGAACATCATCAGGCTGTAACACTGGGAAAACCTCAAGGGGGGTAACCAAGAACAGTGGAACATTTCAGAGGAACCCACCCTAAATGATTTAGAGACACGTGAAAATTCACTCTGCATACTCATTCTTCTCAAAAATGTAGTTTTACCATGTCACTGTGCCCTACCCTGTCATTACCAACTATTTCAGGTTAACATTTCTCACTTGCCATAGCCCCACCCTGAGGCTTGAGGAATGTTAATCCAGCAAGTGTCCTCTGATTCAGGGATAATGCCCTCCACCTGGAATGTGTCCCGGGGCAGTGAAAGCCTGAAATCTTACATCCAGTTCTGCTTTCTGGAACTTGCATTCTTTTGCTCAGGTTTAGGGTAAAGAAAAAGCCTATATATATATATATATATATATATATATATATATATATATATATATATATTTTTTTTTTTTTCATAAAATGGTCTTTATAATCTTTCACTCTACACAATAATAGTTCCCCCAAACATAATGCCTATTCCTAACACCAGAAGAACAAATGAACTTGACTTGTTGGGGAAAAACACTGACATTCAATGTCAGTTGACCATGATATCATCCTTGGGAATGTCGCTATTCCCTCAGTTCTCATTAGTAAAGATTATAAGTGTAACTTGTCCCACATGCATGCAGGGTTTAGGCTTATAAATTCTGCTTCAGCCCCTCCTCAACTGCAACAAAGTTAGTGCTGAGGACTTCTGTATTCAGCATGCTATGGTTATGAATATAAAAATTAATTACAACAACTGTAAATTGACTCTTTATGAATTAAACAAGGACTATGAAGTTATAAATGACTTAAACTGTGGTCAACTTCAAGTTAAAATTTAAATACCAAAAATATACACAAATCAACTTGGTTTGTTTCTAACATTCACAACCAAGTTCTCTGAAGTAATTTTGCAAAAAATATGTGTCAAAATGTAATTGACTGTGAGAATGCTCACTTCAGAATTGTTCATAAAAGATCACAAATCATCTAAATATCCTGGTTTGAGCTGTTAAGTATTCATTCAAATTTTAAGAGATTTGTCTCTAAAGATTTATATTTAGTTAAATGTGTTATTTTTAGTTAAACGTATTGGTATGGTTAAGGCTTTGGTAAATGTTAAGTCCTAGGTAACTGTTACCTAGATAGCCTGCCATTTTGTGCTGTTACTAATATTATAAGGGAACTTTCTCATATGTTGCTTCTGTTATTATTAGTAATCTTTCTCATGCCCAAGTTGATTGCCTACACTATTATGCTCTGTTCCCTTGAAAACCAATTACAATAGTAGTCAGTAGAACTGCTTTGCAAAGTTACCCATTGTAAGCATGGACCCGAACCAACCACCTAGCACCACTTCCTGCACCTATGTATATGTTTTTATGGTATTTGCTTTTATGGCCTACCCCTGGGATGGACTCCAACATAAAAAAAAGACCTATATTAAAAGCTATATGGAATAAGACTTCCATTTTGAGTAGAAGTTGAGTAACGTTTAAGTTCCCCTAAACTCCCTGGGAACTAACATCCTACTTGAAAGAAAGAGATATATACATGGTTAACTGATACCCTAGTTGGCAAGTTAAGACATGAATGTTAGACCAGTGTCATCCTTGTTGACAAATTAAGATATTAATGTTAGACAAGGCAAGTCCCCTGCCACAGTTGAATACCTCAATCAATGGGAACAGGATAACTGTACAACAAAGACATGTTCCTAAGGAAATCCCCTATCCCTAAATCCTGATTGGTGCAATAACTTGGCACCAATATTTGTGGATTTTTAGGTTTAAAATCCCTTTAGTATTGTAATTTAATGTCACAGTTCAGTTATCAAATATGGACTGTAGCCTTGATTGCTCAAACTATCCCTGTCTGACTGAAATTGGTGTTCAAATGATTTGTGAAGTGACTCCTAGACCTCAACAGGAATGGGAACTTGAGCATGGATATCTGCTGAGGTCAGAAGAGGGTATCAAATCCCTAGAAGCTGGACTTACAGGCAGCTATTTCTCTATTTGAGAGTTTTCCTATAGATATGTTTCAAAACTAAAGAGAAAATCTCAGAACACAGTTAAAACAGTAGCAAAGTCACAAATTAATAGTAGCCTAAGTAATATAGCATGTTCATGAATCATTACAAGAGAGGACTAGAGACTCAAACAAACAACTCCAAGCAGTTAAGCTAGGTAATCTTTCTCATGAATAAGGCCCGTCATCTTTCATCACAGGTGGTGGCAATGCATCCTATACACAGTATGCATCTGTTTAACGGGGACTCCGGAGCCTTAAGGAGGTTCATTACCTTGGAGTTTTCAGACTCCTACCAGAAAGAGGTTCATGTGTATAGAAATTCTGAAGTACAGACAAAGTCTGACATCAGATAGAAACTTTCTATTAACTACTTACATAAAGTATAGAGTTATGAGTAAAATAACCAAATAATTTTAGTGTGCACTAACTCTGCTCTGACTTTGACAATTCAGAATCCCAGCACTGATTCTGTACAATAGAAACATGAAAATATATAACCCTGTGACTTTATGACTCTCACTTTCAGATCTTCGAGAACTTATAAGCAGGATAATTATATAACACAATTAGAAATACATATCTCAATGCTTACATATATAACATTTATTATGATATGAACTGTCATTAAACAGAGATTTCCTTGCCTGGTACTTAAGACACATGTTTCAGAAGTAAAGGATGTACAACATAGAAATTTCACTACAAAATTAAACATCTTCCAAGTTTATCTTCAGGTCATGTTTTTTGATTAGACTCTTGTTTACAACAAACAGAGATCTTTATAACATTAAATTTAATGTCATGCATCTTAAGCTCAGCATATTTTGAAAAATAGACATTTTCAAAAGCAGCTTTCCAAAATAAATATTGATAAATTTTGTATAAAAATAATTCATTCCATATAAAACCTCATCCATAGACTTCATGTCAGGCTGCTCATACAAAGGTGTCTCACAGTGTCTCAGGTGTAAAACTGCTGTATGTTAAGTTGCTCCATCAATACTGATGAGTGCAGAAGCACTTTAGTCTTCCCAACCAGAGGCTCAAGAGAATAAATTTACTGAGGGCTCTTCACATGCTTTGTAGCTACACTTGAGGGCTACCTCACATGAGCTCTCAGCTTAATCACAGTGCAGTAAGCCATTTTAATTTTGTGCTTTCAAATTTGAGAATAGATTTTCTCAGGAATAACTTCATGGTGCTCAATAAAATAATTATCAGGATGAGTCTTGGAAGGTAAAGAAAGATTAAATTTCTTCCAAAGATCACTGGAAATTAAAGGGTTCGTAACACTCACTGGTAAATGACATAGAGTTGTAGCTGTAGTAGGTCTTGATTGGTTAGTATGCAACCAATGCTTCCTGGGTGCACACCTCACAATTCTCCCAGCCAAATATCTGTTTTCCTGCAGCATTTGATAGCTAATATCCTCACAACTGAAGGAATGTGAACATATTTTTGACATTTGCAAGAAATGGATTAGTGTTATTGGAAAAAGATAAAAATAATTACAAGACTGGCAAGACTAAAGGTGGGGATCCTGACTCTAAGCCCAGTCTCTTCCACTGGCTTGAGAACTTGACCCAAATCCTTCTGGTGTCTGATACTCAATGTAAGGAGAAAGAAGCATCTCTTGTCAAGTGCAGAGCATCTGTAAATGGACTATAAGACTGCCATAAGAGCACAGCTCCCTGAGAGATGCACAGTGACTTTTGTTTGTTCATCTTGTCCTTTGGGAGTATGTATTTAATATAAAAACAAAACCTTGCCAGCCCTAATACACAATTTATATTCTTGCAGTTTTATGTTGAAGCCATATCTCCAATTATTGGTTCTCTCTCTGTAAAATTTGAATTTAAAGAGACTTGTTGCTTTTCAATTTAGGGCCTTTAAAAGACATATTCAAAATTCCAGATTTACTGAAAGTCACTTAGATGCCAAAATTGGAAGTTGTGTCTCAGTGTGTTAGAAAATTTTCCAGACATGTATGAGGCATAGATTCACATCCAAACACTAATAACACATAAATAAACTTCATAAATAAATAAATAAACTCAAGAATTTATGTTGAACTCCTGATCTCTTAAAAATTTATAGAATTCTTGGGAAGATATGTAAGATTATTTATTCTGTGTTATCAAACACCATACATTCCCCTTACATTTTACAAAACTTGATTTAGTAACAATTTTCACAAGGGCCCAGTGACTAAAGTGTAGTAATAGTGAAATAAAGTTTCCAAAGTAAAAGTCAGACACCAAGCTCACTGGCAAGAAATACAATCTTATTCTGTGGGTAATCCTAAACCAGATTCTATAATTCAGTCCATGTTCTCAACTTGGCTAAAGATGACAGTTTTTCTGATGTAATTTCCTTTTTTAAAAAAAAAAAAAAAAAAAAAAAACTTGTTCTGGAACAGTATCAATGAGCTCAGACCAATACGCTGTCCCTAGATTACTCTAACTCATATCTGCAGCATTAAATGACCCTTGGCCTGTGAATTCACTGTAGATCATATATCAGATGTACCCTTGAACTGAATAAAATAGCCACTGATTTCTCTTGCCCATTGTTCTGGGAACAAAAGCTCAAGCCAATGCTGTCACAGTGGACATGCTCACTAGTTAATCCCCAATTACACACTGAGTAGAGCAATTTTTAATTTTTCACCTCGCCTATATGGAGAGCTTAAGAGGCTTCAATTAATACTCTACCCATTAGGCAAATATTAAATATGATAGGTGAATTTCAACATGTAGTAATTTCTTACTGAAAACCAGTAGAAACAAAAAATTTCTCCTATCTTTAAGTAAAACACCAAGTATTGTTCTTCAACTCTCTGCCATCTTATGACAAAGTGGTTGTCAGCTGATGGGGGGGGGGGAGACCGTGAGACATCTTACTAACTCAGGAAATATCAGAACTTTGCTGACATCTGAACATCAAATGAACACAAAGCCTGAAAACAAATCTACCTAGGGTCAGGGATCTCTATTATCGTTAGGACTCCTCATTCATAAAACTGTAATTGGAAAAGAGAGGGCATGGCAGGATTTACTTAAGTTAATGGTAAAATCAGCAAGTCAGTGTCAGGTTAGTATAAGGTGCTGATGATGCTTGGCAACCCATAAGCATACTCTAAGCACTGATGCACTCACACTGATGATTCTGATATTCTAGGAATTCTTCTTGCCATTGAACTTCTGAGTACGAGGGAGTTTTGACTTTCTAATTTGTTAGGCTGTCATTGAATCACCTTGACATATCAAACACTGAAATGAATAATGCATTCCCACAATAGTTCTCAAATCCAAGAACAAGTCTCAATTGTTTGCCTATCATTGTGTTTCCTCCTATTATGTCTTCTTTGATAACATCAGTTGTTTTGCTTTTAAGAATGGCAATGTAAGCTTTAGATTAAGATTTAATCAGAACCATTAAAAAAAAGTGTGAGTTAAATCTGAATTCTGGTTCCATCAACCACTAAGTCTGGGACTTTGGGCATATGACTTAATCGCCTCATACTTAACCGGGGAACAATGATATAGTGGGAATGTACAGCATGTACCTTGTGCAATTATTGCTATAATCAACTTAAAGTATGCAACCTGTGAAGTACAGTGATTGGTTTATATATTATCCCAGTGTAAATTGGAAAAGATGATGCTTCTAGAACAGTAAGGAGTGACTTGCGTCAATCTGTCCAGAAGTCATCACCTAAGTGTAATAGAAAGTTAAAGCTGACCAAGTCTCAAGAGCTGCTCATGCTGCAATCAAAGTGCTGGTGATAAAACTGTCATTCTACTTTTGCTTTCATCACATCTCTTGAATCCTGGTTTTGTTGCAAAGGAATTAGTTAACCTATCCCTCTTCAAATGAGTAAATTTTAACCCCTTCTTAGACTAGGGTTCAATTCTCAACTTAAATTCAAAATTTAATGGAGTGATACTTCAAATAACACAGTCAGGAGGCACAAACTACAAACATGTCGCATACTTCCAAAACACACAGGATACCTATTCAGTTTAACTTTGTACGTGCACATGTGAATTTACACAACACAAGACAATTCAAAGTAAGACAAATACATCCTTGAAACAACTATGTCTCAGGGATGTTAGTTTGAAGCCTTTTTTTTTTTTCAGCTGTCAATATAATGTTGAAATTTGTTCTTTCTAAAGGTTTTTAGGGAGATTCTATTTCCTGGATTTATTTTTAGCTAGAACCAGGAGACCCTCCCCAAGGATATCTTGGGGGTATATTCAATAAGAGAGGATCTGCATCACTAGATTCATGAAGGCTTCCTCATATGTTTTGTTTGTATTACTGAGAGAAGATAGACACACTTATTTTGGAAACAAATTTCAAACTAGACTCTGACACTTGTCTCCCACATCAGTAACAATAAAAGAACATATTATACATGACATGCTCTACTGGAATGGAACCTGGAGGCTTCTTGGATGAGATTACACAGTTAAGTCACACATCTTATTCTCCATTATCTTATGACTGTGAATGGAACAGGTTTGAAATTGAGGCATGTAAGGTACAAAGTTCTTACCAGAGGTCCCTAAATTCAAATTATTTTCTACAAAGTGTGAGCAACTCTCCTGGAGAATTCTGATGTCACTGAACAGACACTGGGCTGGGAATGGGCACAATACCCCTGCCTCATCAGTCAAAAGCACATCATTCTCTTTCTTGTTGACTGAGGTGACTCCCAGATAATAGACAGACTTTTCCCCGTGATTTTCTTCAGGAAAATTTCCCTCCAGTTCCAAAAACTCATCCAACCCTGAGAATGAAAGTTGTGGTGAAATCATGTTGGGTTGCTGATCTGATAAAAGGAAAAATGCCTGGGCCTCTATCTCCCAGGAGCTGCTAGAGAAAGACTGTCTCAGTGGGGAATGTTTACTGGAGATGCACTTGTTGACAGAACTATGTATAAGCCCTTGCTCTTCATCAGATTCCACTGGTTTTGCGTTGCTGACCAGAGTTGCATATTTAACTGAGGGTTGTCTCTGACACTCATCCTCACAGGTTATGTGGGTGCTCTGAGCCCCAGAGAAGTTAGCACTGTTACACTGGTCACTAATACAAATAGAACCCCTTTCAGGGTCTGGAGTTGTCAAAAGAAGCGAGACCATAGCTGCTGGAACCATCTCATCTTTATTTTTCCAAGCTGTATCGACACTGATTTCTTCTGAAATGGGTTCAGGCTCCAGAAGAAGAGGACCAAATATCACTGATTCTGCATGCTTGGTAAAAAGATGTTCAAATGTTTCAGGCTAAAAGAAAAGACATATTTTAATGCTCAGTATGTTACATCTTCATTCAGTCACATTTGCAAAGGCAAGTGTATAAGCTTCAAAGGAAGGAACATCAGTCAACTATAAATGACACAGTTGGTGACTGAAAATTTGGAATATCAAAAATCAGAAGGAAGAGGAAGTCTCGATTTTTCAAAGTTAGATAAGAAAAACTCTCGGGCTTGAGTTCTTCAAATGCTCTGAACACAAACACATGGACCTCTCTTCATGGGTAAGGATTATTTTGACACTTGATCATGGTCATGGGTACAAAAGTGAGTCGTGCCTGCAAATGCTTAGTTCTTGGGAGAGACTAGTTATTGTGACTGGAAAATACTCTCTTCTAAAAAACCATTCTATTCTATAGTACATTATATTTCCACATAATGAAAATTTAATCTTCATGCATAAACAAACAAACAAACAAGCAAACAAACACAAAAAACCAACTAAACAAGCTAAAACCCAAATGAAAACAAGAACAGGTTGGAATACAGGAGAATGAGCAAATCAAGTCTGCCAAAAATGGTAGCGATATCTAATTTATTCCAAGTAAGTTGCAAAGGTAAAGCAACTGTGACTGACTTAACATACCTGCCTCAGGTCACAGGAAGAATCTGCCAGAGGCTATTTGACAATAACAACTGAGGATACCCATTTGCTGAAGATAATGATGGTGAAAGAGACATCAACAGATTTGAAACTGTTATTCTCTATGCATAACTTCGTATAAAGATATATCCTATAGAACACATGGAATGAAGACAAGCACAAAAGACAAATGTACAATATGCTTTCTTTATAAGAACAAGGGTTACATAACAATGAATTCCTGCCAAGCAGCTACAAATCAAAAATCTGCGTGCAAAAAGCTCAGTACAAACAATGTAAACACATCAAAATGCAAAATGCAAAATGAAAACTACTGCGGATACATTACATTGGATAGTTAACACAACTAAATAGAAAATGTGTTCAATAACAGATTGTACATGTAACTTAGCCTTTGAATGTTACAGTGATTTAAGCTAGAAATGAATTCTGAATTATTGCCTGAGATAGTGGTGTACTCAAATGTTCTTCACAATGGCAAGTATATCTCATGTAAAAACACAGCTGTTGCAAACTCTTAACTGAAATATATTAGTGATTAAAACGATACAGGAATATGCCAAACACTAAATATAGTAATGATGGCATAGACCTATGTAAGGGTTAAAATACTGAAGGTTAAATATTGTTACTAAATGATATACGATGAGAAAATTGATCCTACTCCCATTTTGTATCTGACAGAACCTTGGTGATTTCCTTCAAACATTTTATTTGTCCCTTAATGCTTCTACTATTTATATATCTTCAAATTGTTCCAAAACTTTAAATGATCTCAGCATCTGATCTCATTCTACCAATATGGAACAATCAAAACAACACAGAGCATGAAGTTGAGCTCATGTGTCTTCCTCAAATGATCTGTTTCATACACTCTATTGTCCCCAATGTTTCTTAATGAGTAATTAATTGTGAAATAAGTTGTTGCTATCTTAATCATCAAGAAGGCTTCACTAGGCAATGTTTTTCTTTTTTTATAACCAAATATTTCTGAACTATATGTTATCAGTGGTCAAGAAACTTCTAAAAGGCTTATCTGTTCCAATTTTGTTTCCCTTTATAGGTGGAAAAATTGAAAACAATAGCCTTTATAAACTCACAGTTGGACTTTATATTACAATGATATCTATTAATATTAAATGAAGAAGGAAAATGGATACAGGCTTCCTAGTATCTTAATTTTAAAAATTAGACATCCAAATAAAATTATCAATCACATCTATATGACTTACATATCTTATATTAGAATGTTATTTGTATCTATCAGTTTGGTTTAGTTTGAGTGTAAACAATAAAGCCTGCACTATATTAACATCATATAGACATGACAATCGATCTGTGTTTCAGGGAGAAAACCCTATCCTCACTGTGAATTATTTGTAAAACTCCAGAAAGTCTCCCTTCCCTGCATACTTCCTTTTCTGCCAGATGTCTTGACTAATTCAAGTGGAAATGAATTAGATTTATAGAGGTTGGTGCTCTTTTCTGCTCTGGGCAATCTGAACTGAGTGTGTAGGGTTAGCCTAATAGATTCCACTGCCTTGTGATCACCACAAACCACAACTTCTGCCTTTCTTTGAACTATCCTAAGATTGTTCCAAGTTTGGTACATAAAAGCCATGTTATTCAAGGGAATGCTGAAATTCAATTTGTGTGACAATAATGAAACCTAATATGGAAGCTTTCACACACAAAAATAAAAATGTAATTCCTTTCCTGCAGTTTGCATGTTGAGATTTTGCAAAGCTGTGTGTCAAAAGTTGCCTATTAGAGTTCATTTAGTTAAGGCATTATCTACCATATTTGGTGATCTGTAACAAAATAGGTTCTGACAACAACAGTCACACCATTATCATTTTATGACTTAAAAAAATAAAAAGCAGAGTCCATGAATATTAACTTTAAACTTTTGATGCCCTAAAAAATCAAGCATATGCCCCAACTGAACTACATTCAAATCTACATTGTGGCCACAAACATACACTACTCTACTAAGCTCATCAAATGTTATTTCTTAGTCATTCAAACCATACTTTAGGTTTGCTTCCCTCCTTCAAAATGTAAACATCTTCTAATACTGTATGAACTGGTGGGAAGTTGGTAGATTGGGTTCATCTGTAGTGGTCATGAGAGACTTCAAAGAGTGTCCGTTCTCTGTTTAAATAAAATAGAACAAAATAAGAAAGCAAAATAAAAACCTTGTTTAGAAAGCTAACGATGAAAGATTTCCAACCCCTTGTCTTTTCATGGTTGCAGGCTTTTTGTTCTTGTATTTATCGTAGTGACACACTTAAGAAAGGGCCAGTGTCTGGAGGGACTACTCTCCCTTACTGGATGTCAGAGATACTCTAAAGACAGCTTGATCACTCCAGCAGGGAAGACTATAGTAGCAATATCAGAATAGGCATAAAAACGAGGGCTCAAGGAATAAGAGGTTAGGTAAAATCAACAGGCACACTGAATAGTTTGAGAGGATAACAAAGAGTAAGGATTCAGAGATAAGAAGAAAAAAATGAAAGAAAATTGAGTTTGCTCAAAAACAACACAATGACCTTAGACATTGATTTATAATTATTATTCTTATCATTATTATTACTATCACTATTGTTTTTTTTTTTTTTTTTTTTTTTTGAGACAGGGTTTCTCTGTATAACCATGGTTGTCCTGGAACTCACTCTGTAGTCCAACAGAGATCCCCGGGCTATGCCTCCCATCACCAGGATTAAAGGTGTGTACCAACACCACCTGTCTTGAAAATTTGTAAGAAATTAAAGTGATGTGATAGTCAAGAGTGGAATCCCAGAGATATTATCATGAACTTTTAAAAATTCATTTCTCTATAAATCTTCTGATACAAATTTCTTTCTTTCCTTTGACCATAGATTGAAGACTGCAAGACTAATAGGTTAAGATCATGCAGATAACTAGAGCAAAGTGAACACCCTGACATAGTTCTTTTTACACTACAGTAAAAATAAAAACACTTCCAAAACACAGATAGGAAGAAGAGGCACCCTCCATCTTCCTTTGCCTGACTGCAGAGGGAGACTTAGCCTGATTAGTTCATGATCTCTCCTGGCTCCTTATTACTTGAGATTATAAAGGGAAAAGAAAAAGGCCATGAGACACCGCCTGCCAGGCCAGTGTTAGGACTGACTGAGACAAAAACACTTCCAAAACACAGATAGGAAGAAGAGGCACCCTCCATCTTCCTTTGCCTGACTGCAGAGGGAGACTTAGCCTGATTAGTTCATGATCTCTCCTGGCTCCTTATTACTTGAGATTATAAAGGGAAAAGAAAAAGGCCATGAGACACCACCTGCCAGGCCAGTGTTAGGACTGACTGAGACTGGCTCTCTCTAAATAAAACTCTGATTCCAAAATCTAGCTTGCTCTCCCACACATTTCCAAGGAGAATCTAGCTGTTTCAAGATGCTTTCTACCCAGATCCACAGTTGTTAGGTCATCTGTCTTGATTGCTATGACGTGTCTAAAGTCAAGGAAGTCTTTTAATCTCAAGGGCAAGTTCCCCTGGACTCTTGGTTTTAGATTTAGATTTATTTATAAAGTGAATTATTAAGCTCACTGTTGTAATATTGAAATGGGTATACATATAGGAGCATGATATAGGAGAAAAGGAAAGAGATAGGATTAAGAAGGAAGGGGGCAAAAAGAGAAAGGAGCATTTAAAATACTGCAAAATAAATAGTTTAATGCAAAGCTGCACATCATTTATTCCAACTGCCAATTCTAACTGTTCCAACTAATTCATTTCATTGTATAGGACTGAGGTCTGGATAATTTTGGTGTGCGGTGTTTTTATTTATTAAAAAAAAAATTGTTTTTTGGTTTTTCGAGACAAGGTTTCTCTGTGTAGCCCTGGCTGTCCTGGAATTCACTCTGTAGACCAGGCTGGCCTTGAACTCAGAAATCCGCCTGCCTCTGCCTCCCAAGCACTGAGATTAAAGGCGTGTGTCACCACATTAAAATTTTTTTAATGAGAAAATTTATGAAATAATAAAAAATAGGATGTCATGAAGCAAATTAAAGTTGAAATAAAACAGGCATAAACTATTTTTAGATTTAGCAAAATAAAACATAAGAAATATGCAAAATAAACTGAGGAAAGTTGAGGTCTTTTATGCTATAAAATTGGAATTACAAGAAAAGCAAGTATTTTGAATTTATACTGAAACACGTCTTCTTCTTCAAGGGTTCAATCTTTACCACTCTTGGAACAACAGAGGAAGGCCACAGAAGATTCTGATTTTAGTAAGCAGAACTAAGACACTTGCTATTCTCATCCCTGGAGACTGTTATGATGCTGGAATGAGAATAAATCAAATCCACAAGATCTGAGAAAGAAAATATACAATGAATGATTCAAATTCAATTTTAAACCAGGGAGAGGCACTTAGAGGCACATGAGAGAAAATGAGCAAAGAGCCAAAGATCAGACATGACCAGCAACTACCAGGAGAGCCAGTCAAACATGAAAAACATAGAAGGGAGAGTAAGTGTAGAAACCGCAGCTAAAAGACCTTTGCATAAGAACTAGTCTATGTATCCAACACAAGGGTTGGTTCTCAAAACCACCAACACAACATGGGAGGAAGAGCAGGAATGCGGGAATACTGCCATCTAGGGGTGGAGGTATTAGGAACCCGAGCTATACACATGGGTATCAATTCCATACTGCTTGCACTGAATCACCCACCTCTGCCCATGTGCTTCATCCTACATGAGTGGAAAGCAAAGGACTGCAAGACATTAGAAGGGGGAGGGATTCTGATGTAATAAAAGTCAAGGTACACAAGAGAACATGACTTAACAGAAACAAAAACTTCATGAAATAGGAGAGAATTTTAAAACAGAAGTCCTGTTAGTGACAGCTCTAGAAAGACTGAGACATGAAATCGGAACAGAATGCTCTGACCCCGCACTTGAAGATAAATCCTAGGTGGTAAAAGTCCCACAGCCATATTGGATAATGGAAAGTAATGATGCTTCAGAACATAAAACAACAAATCAAGCTATGCAAGAGTGTCCAAAAACCAACAACCATGGCAATGACAAAGAGAAAGACACAGGGGAGAAAGGTACCTAGAAACAGTGGAGTTTCTTAATGCTGACAGGAAACAGATTTGAAACTCTTTACTCAAGTCAAATGAAAAAAAAAAACCATCATCAAAAATTTTCAGAACATTGAAACTAAAATGCTTTTTAAAAGAAAAAATTACAAGTGACCAGCAAGGGGGGATGTTTGAGTGGTCACCTGACTCTGTATGAGTAACATCGGCTGCCAGATAGTATAGGCAAAAATGACTGCAGAATTCTTTTTTTTGTTTGTTTGTTTTTTTTGTTTTGTTTTGTCTTTTTTTGAGACAGGGTTTCTCTGTGTAGCCCTGGCTGTCCTGGAACTCACTCTGTAGACCAGGCTGGCCTCAAACTCAGAAATCCTCCTGCCTCTGCCTCCCAAGTGCTGGGATTAAAGGCGTGTGCCGCCACCACCCAGCCGACTGCAGACTTTTATTGGAAAGAAATCCATATTCCACCAAGTGTTTGGCATCACAAATGGAAAGAAGAGACTATAGTGATTTAAAGGAAAATGGCCCCCACAGGCCCACAGGGAGTGGTACTACTAGGAAATATGGACTTGTTGAAGGAAGTCTATCTCTGGGTGTGGGATGAGGTTTCAGATGCTCAAGCTAGGTCCAGTGTCACTGTCTCTTCCTGCTGCCTGAGGATTCAGATGAAGTCTAAACTACTTCTCCAGCACCATGTCTGCCTGTGTGCCACCATGCTTCCCACTATGACAATAATAAGGTAAATATCTGAACTGTAAGCTTACCTCAATGAAATGGTTTCCTTTATAGGAGTTGCTGTGATCATGCTGTCTCTTTTTATTGTCTATAGCAATAAAAACCCTAAAACAGAGATACATGGAGAGTGCTTTGCCACACAGTTGGTTATCTAATCAAGGAAGATGGGGAAAAGAAATCTAAGAAGCACTCTGACTAGAAGAAGCCAGTACTGTACATTGCAGATGACCTACACTCATTTTACTGAAGTCTAATGGTGACAGAGATGGGATGACAAAGTGATTTCTTGGCATAAGTCACTGCAGCAAAGTTCCCAATGAACATAGGACCTGGATAAGACAATGTATATACTAGAAACACACAAGGTTATGATGACAGAGAGACAAGTAGGCAGGTAGATAAGTAGATAAGAAATTTTAGGAACAGAAACAAGAAGAGAAGCCCTAAAGGAGGAAAATGAAGCCAATTAACATTTGATCTAAGGGGGCTGGAGAGATGGCTCAGCAGTTCAGAGCACTGGATACTCTCCCACAGGATTTGGGTTCAAATCCCAGTATCCATATGGCAGCTCACAACTGTCTGTAACCCCATTCCAGAGGACACAACACCCTCAGACATACATATAGGCAAAACACCAATGCACACAAAATAAAACTAAGTTATTAAAAATGATTTAATTAAATAGTTCAAATGGAAGACTTCTCGTTTTATAAATCCTTCTTTTCATATTGGAACCAGCAAGACATGTGTCAACCACATCACTTGGCTCTTCAGGGAGCAACAATCACACTGAAACAACATGAGGGATGTTTATTGGTTCTCTCATTTTAAATAATAGTTTTAACAATAATAAAATATACAAAATAAGGTACGGTGTAGTGACAATTTATAAAGGCTAAAAAATAAGGAAGAAATGAAGAAAATGTATAATATATGTATGTATTTTTTTTTAAAAAAATAGTAGTTCAAATGTTTCTCTTTGAAGAAAAAAACCTGAGTTTATTGAAAGTTTCAGAGGACCTTACAGAACAGTGTGCACACGAGTAAATGCCCCAATGTCTGTGAGTCTGTGGAAGCATCCACCTGCTGTTTTATGGGGGTGCAGGGACACATAAGTGACATGTCAAGAAGATTAAAAGCAAAACAATTGGAAGTATTTGTCATTTGGGAAGGATGAAATGTGAGACTATACCATTAATAATCTTCTAAACAAAGCTACACACTTGTATTCTTTCAGACCTATACAAGGGCAAATAGAAGTGCCAGGGTATGCACCAGAACACACACTGTCAGCCATGCTTCCTACTAAGAGTGGTAGTATACTGCTCAAAAAGGAGAAATCTGGCAAATGATGACCTCTCCTGTGGGGTTGAGGAGGGTGGACATAACTATGCTATATTCACAGGATGGATGCACCACTAGGTGTCTGGTGAGCAGAAAAAACCCTGTCATCCCAGAGATAGCTCAGCAGAGTCTGGAATGACAAGGTCAGTATGCCAACCTTCAGGACCCCTCAAAGCATTACTGCTCATTAGTGACACACACCTGAGTGCATGCAGGGACACCCAGAAATATGAAGTGAATCACACACACTGTATGTTCTGAAAGGGGCAATCTTTAGAGAAAAAGAAGGGGACAGGGAGGAGGATAAGCAGGAAAAACTGATTCTGTACTTCCTATTATGAGAGATGAAAACAAATATAGAAAAGTTAAAGAGATTACATTAGGTCATTTTGTTTTGATTTTTAAGATACTGTGTTAGTATAGAGGCATTATTTTTTCCAAGCTGAAGATTGAACTCACAACTTGGACATGCTACCCAAGTGCTTGGCATAAAGCAGCACCCCCCAGATCATCCTACATTACTCTACTTTGGTGTGTGTACTTACATGAAATTTTAAAGACAGCAGGAAGTACTATATACAAAAAGATCTTGGGAGAAGTATGTTTAATGACATGGCACTACTGTACTATTAACTATCAGGTCTGACATGTAATTTAAAAATATATTTGATAGTGAGTCTAACAGAGTGAGAGTCAAAGGAAAAGCTCAGGTGCCCTTTTTTGCCTACCAACTTGTTTGAGATACTGTCACTTGGTTGTCCACCATTTTTTCTCCCACCTCGCTGGCTTGCAAGCTTCCTGGAATTTTTGGTCCCCAGCTCCTACCACACCCTAGGAACATTGGGAATATAGACAATATGCTGTTGTACCCAGCTTTATATTAGTTGACTGGTTCAAACTCTACTTCCTTCTATGGTAAGTATTTTATAAACTGAGACATTTCCCAAGATCATTTTCTTTAAAAATATTTTAAGCTACTGGCTTTTGTACCTTTAATTTGCATGTTTAGTTTAGTATATGTGGTGGTTTGAATTACAGAGGGTCCAACAAGCTCATATTTTTGCATGTTTAGTTTCTAGTTGATGAGCTGCTTGAGATACATTAGAAGGATTCAGAGACACTGCCTTGTTCAACCAGATATAAACTGGGTGGAGAAGGTCTGTCACTGTCTTCTCCTTGTCCTAAGAATATGATGGAGGATAAAATGGAAGAGTTTTAGATTAATGGCATTGGCAGAGGAGATTTAAGTACAGCCTAGTATTGACTGTGTCATGTGGTTAATATTGATCTACAATTAAAACCAAGCAAATGAGACAAGGAGAAATACAAAATATATACTTTGAAAAGAAAAAGACCAACCAGTAAGGGTAATATTAGAGCTAAGTCCTATGCTCAAGGAAATAAAGTGTTTAAAAACACTATTTTATTTAGTTTGATTTTAAATAGAAAAATGGAGTGTTAACCTCAAGGCAAAACGCTACACAGCTAAGTTACTAACTTACAGAAAGGTAAAAAAGAAAGCTTAAGTAGCAAAGCAATCCATCAACAACTGAAAGCTTATGCAAGTATAATACACGAGAGAGAGAGAGCCCAAGTTGCAGCCCCAGCAAGCAGAACTTGGCACCTGCAGTTATAGAGTCAAATGTGGTGCAGTCTATGAAACTAAAAGGACTCCTTCCCATCTGAACCCAAGCACTGAACAGATCCTGGACTTCAGCTCTGCAGCTAATCCCACAAGACCGAGAGGAGGTGGGGTTCCCAGGAGCTCTAACCCAGGCAGTATCTTAGATAAGGAGACAGCAACACCCGCCCCAAACAGGGAGTAACTGGGACCCACTGGGACCAAGGAATTAACTCCTGACCAGCAACACTGGTTCCTTCCAGTCTGTGACTGAGCACTGAGCAGATCTTGGGATTCAGCTCTATCCCCAGCAGCAACACACAGCCCAAACAGTTCTGACACAACCAAGATAATAGAAAAGACAGGCTGTAGTCAAAGACAGCACAGGTAGCACTAAGGAGATCCAGATGGCAAAAGGCAAGTGCAAAAACATAAGCATCAGCAACCCAGGGTACTTGACATCATCAGAACCTAGTTTTCCCAAAATAGAAAGTTCTGGATTCCCCATATCACTAGGAAAGCAAGATTCAGATTTAAAATAACTTCTAAAGATGGTGATAGAGAACTTTAAGAAGGACATAAATAACACTCTCAAAGAAATTGAGGAGAACACAGTTAAAGAGGTAAAAGCCCTTAAAAAGGGAACACAAAAATTCCTTAAAGAATTGCAAGAAAACAGAACCAAACAAGTGAAGAAATTGAACAAAACCATCCAGGACATAAAAATGGAAGTAGAAACAATAAAGAAATCACAAAAGGAGACTACCCTGGAGATAGAAAAGCTAGGAAGGAAATCAGGAGTCATAGACACAAGCATCACCAACAGAATACAAGAGATAGAAGAGAGAATCTCAGGTGCAGAAGATACCATTGAAACTTTGACACAATTGTCAAAGAAAATGCAAAGTGCAAAAAGTTCTTAATACAAATCATCAGGGAAATCCAGGACACAATGAGAAGACCAAATTTAAGGATAATAGGTATAGAAGAGAGTGAAGATTTCCAACTTAAAGGGCCAGTAAATATGTTCAACAAAATTATAGAAGAAAAAATCACTAACCTAAAGAACAAGATGCCCATACACATACAAGAAGCCTACAGAACGCCACATAGACTAGACCAGAAAAGAAATACCTCCCATCACATAATAACCAAAACACCAAATGCACAAAACAAAGAAAGAATATTAAAAGCAGTAAGGGAGAAAGGTCAAGTAACATATGAAGGCAGACCTATCAGAATTACACCAGACTTCTCACCAGATACTATAAAAGCAAGAAGATCATGGACAGATGTCATACAGACCTGAAGAGAACACAAATACCATCCCAGGCTACAATACCCAGAAAAACTCTCAATTGTCATAGATGGAAAACCAAGATATTCCATGGAAAAACCAAATTTACACAATATCTTTCCACAAACCCAGCATTACAAAGGATAATAGTGGGAAAGCTCCAATACAAGGAGGGAAATTATACCCTAGAAAGAGCAAGAGCGTAATCTTCTAACAAGTCCAAAAGAAGATAGCCACATAAACAATGCCACCTCTAATAACAAAATTAACAGGAAGCAATAATCTCCTTTCCTTAATATCTCTTAACATCAATGGACTCAATTCCCCAATAAAAAGACATACACAAACAGATTGGATATGTAAACAGGACCCAGAATTTTGCTGTATGCAGGAAACCCACCTCCGTGACAAAGACAAACACTACCTTAGAGTAAAAGGCTGGAAAACAAATTTTCAAGCAAATGGTCCTAAGAAACAAGCTAGAGTAGCCATTCTAATATCAAATAAAATCGACTTTCAAATTAAAGCTATAAAAAAATAAGGAAGGATATTTCATACTCATCAAAGAAAAAGTCAACCAACATGAACTCTCAATTCTGAACATCTATGCACCAAATGCACCCACTTTCATAAAAGAAACCTTACTAAAGCTCAAAGCACATATTGCAGCTCACATAATAATAATGGGAGACTTCAACACCCCACTCTCAGCAATGAACAAATCATGGAAACAGAAACTAAACAGAGATATAGTGAAACTAACAGAAGTTATAAACCAAATGGATTTAACAGGTATCTATAGAACATTTCATCCTAAAACAAAAGAATATATCTTTTTCTCAACACCTCACAGTCCCTTCTCCAAAATAAACCATATAATTGGTCACAAAACACGACACAACAGATACAAAAAAATTGAAATATATGCATCCTATCAAATCACCATGGACTAGGGCTGGTCTTCAATAACAACAAAAACAATGGAAAGCCCACATACATGTGGAAACTAAACTATGCTCTTCTCAATGATAAAGTGATCAGGAAAAAAATGAAGAAAGAAATTGAAGACTTTTTAGAATTTAATGAAAATGAAGACACATCATACCAAAATTTATGAGACACAATGAAAGCAGTTCTAAGAGGAAAACTCAGAGCTCTAAGGGCTTACAAAAAGAAACTGGAGAGAGCATACACTAGCAGCTTGACAACAGACCTGAAAGCTCTAGAACAAAAAGAAGCAAACATACCAAAGAGGAGTAGACAACAGGAAATAATCAAACTCAAGGCTGAAATTAATGAAATAGAAACAAAAAGAATTATACAAATTATCAACAAAACCAGGAGCTGGTTCTTTGAGAAAATCAACAAGATAGATAAACCCTTAGCCAGACTAAGCAGAGAGCAGAGAGACAGTGTCCAAATTAAAATCAAAACTGAAAAGGGTGACATAACAGAAACCAAGGAAATTCAAAAAATCATCAGATCCTACTACAAAAGCCTACACTCAACAAAATTGGAAAATCTGGATGAAATGAACAACTTTCTAGACAAATACCAGTTACCAAAGTTAAATCAGGAGCAGATAAACCATCTAAACAGTCCCATAACCCCCAAAGAAATAGAAGCAGTCATTAAAAGTCTCCCCACCAAAAACTGTCTGGGTCCAGAAAGTTTTAGGGCAGAGTTCTATCAGACCTTCAAAGAAGACTGAATACCAATTCTCTATAAACTGTTCCACAAAATAGAAACAGAAGGAACACTACCCAATTCATTCTATAAATCCACAATTATGCTCTTACCTAAACCACACAAAGACACAACAAACAAAGAAAACTTCAGACCAATCTCCCTTATGAATATTGATACAAAAATACTCAATAAAATTCTCGCAAACTGAATCCAAGAACACATCAAAACAATTATCCATCATGATCAAGTAGGTTTTATTCCAGGAATGCAGGGATGGTTCAATAAATGGAAATCCATCAATGTAATCCACTACATAAACAAACTCAAAGAAAAAATCAACATGATCGTTTCACTAGATGCTGAGAAAGCATTTGACAAAATTCAACCCTTCATGATAAAAGTCTTGGAAAGATCAGGAATCCAAGGCCCATACCTAAACATAGTAAAAGCAATATACAGCATACCAGTGGCCAACATCAAACTAAATGAAGAGAAACTTGAAGCAATCCCACTAAAATCAGGGACTAGACAAGGCTGCCCACTCTCTCCCTATCTATTCAATATAGTACTGGAAGTCCTAGCCAGAGCAATTAGGCAATAAAAGGAGGTCAAAGGGATACAAATTGGATAGGAAGAAGTCAAAATTTTGCTATTTGCAGATGATATTAAGTGACCCCAAAACTTCCACCAGAGAACTCCTAATTCTGATAAACAACTTTAGCAAAGTGGCTGGATATAAAATTAACTCAAACAAATCAGTATCCTTCCTCTACTCAAAAGATAAACAGGCTAAGAAAGAAATTAGAAAAGTGACACCCTTCACAATAGTCACAAATAATATAAATTACCTTGGTGTGAATCTAACCAAGCAAGTAAAAGATCTCTATGACAAGAACTTCAAGTCTCTGAAGAAAGAAATCAAAACAGATCTCAGAAGATGGAAAGATCTCCCATGCTCATGTATTTTCAGGGTTAATATAGTAAAAATGGCCATCTTGCCAAGAGCAATCTACAGATTCAATGCAATCCCCATCAAAATTCCCACTCAATTCTTCACAGAGATAGAAAGAGCAATTCTCAAATTCATTTGGAATAACAAATAACCCAGGATATCGAAGACTATTCTCAACAATAAAAGAACTTCTTGGGCAATCACCATTGCTGACCTCAAGCTGTACTACAAAGCAATAGTGATTAAAAAAAAAAAAAAAAAACCTGCATGGTATTGGTACAGAGACAGGCAGGAGGATCAATGGAATGAAATAGAATAGAATAGAATAGAATAGAATAGAATAGAATAGAATAGAATAGAATAGAATAGAATACCCAAAAACGAACCCCCATACCTACAGTCACTTGATCTTTGACAAAGGAGCTAAAACCATTCAGTAGAAAAAAGACAGCATTTTCAACAAATGGTGCTGGTTCAACTGGAGGTCAGCATGTAGAAGAATGCAAATTGATTCATACTTATCTCCTTGTAAAAAGCTCAAGTCCAAGTGGATCAAGGACCTCCACATAAAACTAGATACACTGAAACTAACAGAAGAGAAAATGGTAAAAATCCTTGAATACATGGGCACAGGGGAAAAGTTCCTGAACAGAACACCAATGGCTTATGCTCTAAGATCAAGAATTGACAAATGGGACCTCATAAAACTGCAAAGCTTCTGTAAAGCAAAGGAGACCATCAATAGGACAAAGCAGCAAACAACAGACTGAGAAAAGATCTTATCAATCCTACATCTGAAAGAGGGCTAATATCCAAGGTATACAAAAAACTGAAGAAATTAGACTGTAGAAAGTCAAATGACCCTATTAAAAAATGGGGTATAGAGCTAAACAAAGAATTCTCAACTGAGGAAACCTGAATGGCAGAAAAACACCTAAGGAAGTGTTCAGCATACTTAGTCATCAGGGAAATGCTAATCAAAACAACCCTGAGACTCTACCTCACACCAGTCAGAATGGCTAAGAGTGAAAACTCAGGTAACAGCAGATGCTGGCAAGGATGTGGAGAAAGAGGAACACTTCTCCATTACTGGTGGAATTGCAAGCTGGTACAACCACTATAAAAAGCAGTCTGGCGGTTCCTCAGAAAATTGAACATAGTATTACCTAAGGACACAGCTATACCACTCCTGGGCATATGCCCAAAAGATGTTTCAACATACAACAGGGACACATGCTCCACTATATTCATAGCAGCCTTATTTATAATAGCCAGAAACTGGAAAGAACTCAGATGTCCTTCAACAGAGGAATGAATACAGAAATGTGGTACATTTACACAATGGAGTACTACTCAGCTATTAAAAACAATGAGTTCATGAAATTCTTAGGCAAATGGATGGAACTGGAAAATATCATCCTGAATGAGGTAATTCAATCACAAAACAACACACATGGTATGCACTCACTGATAAGTGGATATTAGCTCAAAAGCTCTCAATACCTAAGATACAACACATAGAAGAAGAAAGAAGACCAAAGTGTGGATGCTCTGGTCCTTCTTAGGAGTATCAAAATAGTCAACCAGAGCTCCCAGGGTCTAAACCTCCAGCATGGGAACATAAAGGGAGGGAGTCATGGCTTCACCAGTATAGGTAGTTGAGGATGGCCTTGTCAGGCATCAGTTGAAGAAGAGGGCCTTGGTCCCTGGAAGTTTTGTATTCCCTAGTGTTGGGGAATTCAAGAGCAGAGAAGCAGGAATGGGTGGATAGTGAAGGTACACCCTCATAGAAGTAGGAGTAGGAGTGGGATAAGAAGTTTTGGGGGGAATGGGAGAGGAAATAACATTGAAAGGTAAATTTAAAAAGTCCAATAAAAAAACAGATCATGGGTCTGGCCATTGTAGTCAAGTAGTCAAGACTTTTTGTCAACAATTTATTACAAGGATTTCGTATAATCCTCAAGGACAAGGTATTGTGGAAGTGGCTCATGGAATTTTAAAAAGATTGGTGAGACACACTGTTGCTAAGATAAAGAATGATGCCGACCTGTGAGCCTGCTGAGTGCCCTGACAAGGGTGACTGTGGAGCTGTATTGAACATATGTTCCTGACCCACCTTTGCTTGACTATATCCCAGATGGGACAAGCGGCCTTGCCTCAAGTTTTTAGACCTTGTGGGATACAGAATCAAAAAGAGAAATTATAATGTCTCTTGTATTTTTCTTAGAGGTGACCAGCTGTTAGGACTCAATCACGTACTGGTCTAGAAATCAATCCAATATTGGAAAAGCAGTCTACATTTGGAAAGCTGGATCTGGACATTGTCAGCGACTTATTTGGAAGTTAGCTGTAGTTCACTATGATGTTATAATACCAAGAGATAAAGTTGAGACAGGATCTGGATTTCAAACAAGGATCAGTGCATGTTTTAAGACTTAATTGTCAAGCTAAAATTGGTTTTGTCTCTTCTACAGTATTTATTGTAAATTGCATTCACTGTGTAATTTCCAATTGTGTTAGTGTGTTGAAACCTAGCATGTCTGTCTTGAGGGTCTATCAACCAGCTTTTGTCTTACTGCCCTGAGTATTAGAAACCCTTGATTCTCTGAAAAAAGTTTGAAAGTGCTGGAACAAATGAGTTAGGCTTTCAGCAGAAGCAAGAGGGTAGTGGGCTTCATTATTGCTGGTATAACAGCTTTAATTTCATTAATTGATAGCACCATTGCTTCTGCAATAGCATTGACACAAGGAGTTAAGACAACTATTTTTTTACCCATCTAGCAAAAAAATGTTACTAATGTATTGAGTATACAAAACGATTTATATAGTTATCTAGAACACCAGATGGTGCTCTATAACCTATTCAAATTATCTGAAGGAGGTTCAGGGTTCAAGAGTTAGGAGCCATCCCAAGTGTCATGACAAATATCATTGGAGTAGTGTTACTTCTAAAATTTACAATGATTGTCATTATAATTAGAAAAAAAAGTTTAAAAACACCTGTAGGATGTTTGGCATAATCCTAACACCTCTCTGGGTGTGTTAACTTTGCATATTGAGATTATGAATTTAAAAAATGCTGCTCTGTTGAGCTTTGATGCTGCAGATAATGCCAATAATATTATCCATTGCCTGATGTCAGTATTTCCATTTTGGTCAAACCTCAGGAATGGCATATATAGCTTGATCAGGTTAGCCCTTTTTGTCCTGGGAACATTTTTATTCCTGCCCATCATGTTGAAGCTTGTCTCTAACTACATCAACATGCTGGCAGCCAAAGTACATGACTTAAAACTGATAATGGACCCCCAGAGAGAGTTATTAATTTAACAGGCTGGCAAGCCAAGGATAGGTAAGATTCTGCACAGAGCCTTACCAACCTAAGACAGAAGTGCATTGCTTATGATAATGCATATTCCATGATGGGTAAGGAAGGCTTCCTTGTCAGAATGACCTAAGACAGGCTCAGTCTGGTTTATGCAATAAAAAGAGGGAGATGTGGAGAGCTTTTGGGGCTGCCTGGCAAAAATATGGCATACACAAAGGACAAGGAAATGGACTGCGGGCAGGAATCTAACATTGGGCTGGAACAAAGAAGTAATTTCAGGCAGAAACCTTAATCCTAGCCTAGAACAAAGAAGAAATTTCAGGCAAGAATCTAAATCTTAGGCTAGAACAAAGAATTATAGGTAGAAATCTAAATCTTAAGTTAGAACAAAGAAATAGGCTTTAGGCATGAAAATGACTTTGGGCTAGGACAGGGAAGTAGTCTCAGATACTTTGATCATCCTGATAATCCCTTAGAAATAGTGGTCACAGGAGTGATCATGGGACTCGGTTTATTGTCTTGCATGTTCTTTGATTATCTGGACTTACTTTCTTGTTCCTGGACTATCTGCATCTACTGTATTGCTAGTTCCTCAACCTAGAACTGACCTTAATACTTGCATGTAATTTAAACAGTATTAAAGCAAAAAAAAAGGAGGAAGAAGGATGGGACAGGGGATTAATGGGTCAGGGGAATGGGGAAGGGAGATGGCATCTGAAATGTAAATAAATAAAATATCAAATATATAGAAAAAAGAAACTAAAAGGAGTTGGAGATATAAAGAGCCCTTTGATATCAAACACAGAAGACACAGAATCTGTAGTTTACCCTTTTGAGTTTCAGCCTTGCTTTGGTCCAATAGTTCCTTATTATGTGTCCTTTCCTCCACTTTGAAATGGCAATATATTCTCTGTGCTATTATATATTGGAAATGTGTGATCTGATGTTTTTAAGATTAGACAGGGTGTTATAGCTAAGAGAGTTCCTTGAGTCTTAGAAAAGACACGGACTTTGGACTTTGAAAAAGAGTGAACACTCTGAAAGACTATGGAGACTTTTGAGGTTGGACTGAATGAATTTTTACATTATGATATACTATAAGCTTATGGGGGCCAGTGAATGGAAGGTGGTGGTTTGAATGAAAATTGCCTCCAGGGGTTCATATATTTGCATGCTTAGTTTTCAGTTGATGAATAGTTTGAGGATTAGAAGAATCAAGAGGTATGCCCTTGTTGAAGTAACTGTGGCCTTGTTAGAGGAGGTATGTCATTGGGTGAGCTCTGAGGTTTCAAAAGCCCACACCAGGCCCCAATGTCTGTCTGTCTGTCTGTCTGTCTGTCTGTCTGTCTCCCCCCACCCCCTGTGTGTGTGTGTGTGTGTGTGTCTGTCTGTCTGTCTGTCTGTCTGTCTGTCGTGTGTGGGTCAGAATGTAAAGCCCTCAGCTATGTCTCTAGCACCAGGTCTATCTGTGTGCAGCCACATTTCTCACCATTATAATAACAGGATAATTAAGTGAATGTCTGATTTTAGAAGAGTACCTTGATCATAGTATCTCACCACAGCAATAAAATAGTGACTAAAGGAGTATAGTTTTTAATATATTATAAACCAAAGGACAGGAAAAATTTAAAAATTAGAGGAAAGTAATTTCAGAAAACTTTTAGAAATGAGATTAAATGCCTAGGACTTACACATATAGAGCACATTCGTAAAGAGTAATGTTCATGAAAGTCAGAATTAAAAGAACAAATAAAGGAAAGTTTTATATTAAAGACATATATTTATTTAAAATTTTAAATATTAAAAATACTTTTATAAAAACCACTGATTTTTTTAAAATAGTTTCTCATTGACTGGTTTGCAGTGTCTAGAGTGCATATATGCCCATCTATTCTTTGTTTTCTTTATTTTTTATATTGGAAATACCATATGTGTTCATTCATTTATCATTTGAAGGCCATTTGGATTTTTTTCAGGTTCTGGCTACTATTAGTAATTTATTCTATGAATATTGATGAATAAGTATTCATGTGTAAGTTTCATCATTTTTTTTTGGTTGCTGTTGTTGTTACTGTTGGTAGAAACGTTAGAATAGATGAATAGATTGCCTAGTCCTGAGTTTAGCAGGAAAAGAATTGCCAGACACTTGAAAAGGTCTGCACTGTTTTTACATCCACACAAGCAGGCTGAAAGTCCCAGGGTCTCTGTTGTTTGGTGTTTCTGTCCTTTCTGTGATGGACATCCCACAAGCTGTGGAGAGAAGCTTCTGGTTTTGACTTGCATTTCCCTGATGTCTAAAGATATTGACCATGTGTTCACTTGCTGTGATAGACATCCCATAATCTGTATAGCCTATCTTGTGGTCTTAACTTTCACTTCCCTGATGTTTAAAGATGTTGATCATTTGTTCACTTGCAAATACAAAGGTAATTTTGTGTTTTGTGTATATTGTCTTTAGAAAAATGCAAAGTCAAATCTAGTACCTATAGTTTTTAATTATATAAAAATATATGTAACACAATTGACCATTTTATCTATTTTGGAGTGTTTGATTTTTGTGACTATTAACCAGATTAGGATTAAAATGTTAATATAAAATTGATGGCAAGGATATCACTTTGTAAGAGGGACTTGGATTTGAATCCAAGTTTTTACAAATCCTGGTTGAATATGTGGCCAGGGCAAGCTACCAACCCATTTTCAGTCTGTCTTGTCATTGATTCTTTTTTGTCTGTTTGACATTTTTGAGACAAGGTTTCTTTGAGTATAGCCCTGGATGTCCTGGAACTTACTTTGTAGAACAGGCTAGCCTCAAATTCATAGAGAGCCACCTGTCTCTGCATCCGGAGTGGTGGGATTAAAGGTGTGTGCCACCACCACCTGGCTTATTGATTTATTCTTAATATTACATCTTTGTTATGCCTTAGAAATACATAAAAACTGTGGCTCTCTATACTGAAAATGAGAAAGTAAAGTATTTGCAAAGGTAAAAAGCAATTTCTCACAAATGAGGATATTCACAACCCACTTTTTTTTTTTTTTTAATCTATACATTAGGGACTGAAAGATGTCTCAGCAGTTAACAGTGCTTGCAGCTCTTCCAGAGAACCTGAGTTCATTTCCCAGAACTCATGTCAGGCAGCTCACAACTGTCACTTCCAGCTCTGGGGCATCTGCTGCCCTCTTCAGACATCGTTGGGTACCTGCACACATATGTGCACACACACATAAATAAAATGACTTTTAATATTCACTTCACTTTACCAAAATCTGGAAACTTCGGGGGGGGGGGTATTTCAATTTACTTGAAATAATCTGCCAGATACCCTGCTAAATACAGCACCACACTTAGCTACAATAGGGGACATGTGAGACAGCCAGGTGAGCCAGAGTCTGGAGACATTTGCTGGTTTATCCACCCTCTATCCTCTAATGTCTGCCAAGTATTATCAGGAAAGGGGGAAACATTTACCTGGTAAAGGTTCAAACTGCATTTGCTCAGGTTAGTCTGGCATTTCTCTGTCTCAAGTAAAACTTAAATTCCTTTTTCTCAGTAGTATGAAGAAAAAAAATGTCAAATACACCTTGCTGGAGGGAGGGAGAGTTTTAATTTCCTTTTAAGAGGCAGTCTGATGACTGTCCTGAATTCATCAGTACCCACATAGTGAAACTTTTGAGTTTTTACTTAGATAGTCATTTAGTCATTTTTGATTAAAAAAAAGAAGAAGAAAGAAACACTCATATTTAAGAGGAAACCGTGGCTAATCTGTTCACTGCAATGCCCATTTGAGAATGCATTAGCCATTGACTATCCAGGTGTCTACCCTTGCATCACAGAGCCAGATACTGAGTACCCATCAGCCATATCTGACTCAAATATCAATTTCTTTTTCTCCACCTGCCCCTATTCCTTTCTATCTTTATCTTTTTCCCCTTTTGTTTATTTGTTGAGGCAGTGTTCCTATGTAACCAATGCAGGCCTCAAAATCATTATGTAGCCCTGGCTGGCCTGGAACTCACAATAATCCTCCTTCCTCAGGATTCCAAAAACTGATATGCATTCCAGGTGTACACCACCACCCCCAGGTCCAATATCACTCTCTTCCCTGTGCCCACTCATACTCATCCATGCTCCAAGCCACAGAACATTGTAGTTTATGGCTATGACATTATTTCTAATGATCAACTAGTTTTTATCTTCCCTACCAGATGATATACATAATACAAGAGCATATATAATTTTTCTTATCAGTATAGCCCTAAGGTAGAGCAAAGTGATTGGTAGAGAACAGGCTTACAGTAATATTATAAACTAATAAAATTACTACATGACTGAATATACAAGTGGAAAATAAATAAGCATCACAGAAAAAACAAAAAGACAAGTTCTTCCTTCAACCTGGACACTCTGTTCAGCCCCACTCTTTCTGAAAGGACAAAGAAGATTTCTTTAAAATATGTTCACCTAGAGTTTAGCAGTGATCTCTCCTTACCTAAGAATACTCATTCTGTGCCTACTAACAGATACATGAATGACACATCCATGCATTTGATTTTGAGAAATGTTATTATATGAATTAATTGTGGAAGAAAGAAAAGTGATGTTATTTGAAAAAAATCAGTAACACTATCGAAATAAAAGCAGTCTAGGGTTAGAGAGTGGGAGAGTACAGCTGAAAAGCCAAAGGCATATGGCTAGCATTAGGAAAAGCAAAGATTAAATGCAATGATATTAGAATGATTAAATACAAAATTGCACAGTGGCCACTGCCTGGGAGCACATAGGGAGGGACCCATGACTCCATCTGTATATGAAGGGGAGGATGGCCTTGTCGGGCATAGGTGGGAGAAGAGATTCTTGGTCCCATGAAGGCTGAACACTGAGTGGGGGGGGGGGCGATTTTGAGGGTGGGGAGGTGGGACTGGGGTTGGTAGGAGGGGGCACTTCCTTATAGAAGCAGGAGGAGGGGGGATGGGATAGGAGGTTCCTGGGTGGTGGGGGGAATGGGGTAAGGGGATAAAATCTGAAATGTAAATATAATATCCAATAAAAAACAAAAAAACAAAAAACAAACAAAAAAGAAAACAGGATGATGTTTTATCTGCTTGAAGATTGTGCTGTAACCAGAGCTGTTGATGATGTGCACATGGTTCATGGTGTGTACAAGAGCATGTGCTTGTTCATTCATGGACAAGCTGCAAAGCAATGCTCTGTGGACTGCAAGTCACACACCATTTGAATGTTAGGAGATTGGTTTCGTGGGTTGCAAACGGAACTTTAAACAAATGGAAAAAAGTTTCAAAAGCATTCTATTTTCTCTCCTCTCAGCAAGATATTTTCCACAAATTTCATTTCATTCCTGTGTGTGCAGGGGCAGGGGTGTATTTGTTCTAGGTTGGAAGATAAAATCTACTTCTCCAAATGGGGAAAGTGTTCCTGGTTTTGAAATAACGTGCCTAACCAGAATAAGCTTTGTTTTTGGTTTTTCCTTTTCTACTTTTGATGAAAGAATAGCCCAGGGTCCAGACAAAGGCAGCAATAGTCTGCAATGTATAAATGTGAAGCAGTAACATAAAATAATAACTGATACTTATTAAGACCTTTAAGTGCGTCAACTGTCACCGTCTCTCATAAAGGTCACCATCACTCTGAGTTTTATTATACTGTATTGTAAAGTCAGATTATAGTGTATAAATATAATACTGTACTTGCAAGATGTTGTGTATATTAAATAGTAGAAAGTTATAATATTGACTCAAAGCCTTTTGACTAAAGACAGCCCATTTCTCAACTATCCATTCTCCATCTAGAACATTCCTTCCTCTTGTATATGTTTACGTATAGTGACCAGAAAAACAAATAGATGTGTTGTCAATTCTCATGTGATAAGGGACTGAACATAGTTTTCCCTGATCAAATCCTAAACCCAGCTATTGCTAAGGACAAAAGATGGACAGGATTGATAACATGAACAGAACAAAATAAAGTCTTTTAAAGATATTTAAAGATCTTTAAGTAATATGGCATCTAAACTGCAACCTTAGATATCTGGGTTAAAATACTTAAAAAGTGACCTTTTGGAAATTAAGTCCTTGCGCCCAGGAACAATTCTTGGGGTTTGGAACATCATCCCAAAACAACTTTTTCATTCTGAAAAGGAGGGGAAAAAAGCACTGTAAATGTTCAGACTGTAAAACCATGAGCAGTTAACATACAGAATAAGCTAAGCATTGGTCCACTGGTTCAGGTCAATAGGGCCAAATCCACATTTACATTTGATTCTACAGAGTATTCCCTAAACTTTTATGAAGACCCTCTCTTAGGCTGTGTGCCAGGCTTTGTACTAACTCCCTTGCCTAGGTTTTCCTTAAAAAATATTTTAAATGGCCATCACATGGGATATGAGAGATAAGCCCATGTGATATGGTCCCACACCATTCATTCAACTAAAACACAATGTCAGATTATAATATCTTCCCACCTCACTATTTTGATAGAGAACTGTGTACCTATAGATGTGTAAAATCACCCAGTAGTCTAGGTGCCTCGGCAGTGTGGTGTGATACCCCCAGAGCCATCAGAGAACTCAGGGCTGTTTATCACACCAGACAGCTTGGAGCTTTCTGAATTGGTGTGGAGTCCCTGGAGCCCTCTGAGGAGCATTGGTCCACTGCCATGATGTTCCCTGCGCATCTACTTTTAGATGCAGCTGCGTCTATTCCCATTGAAACATCTACTTTTAAGGTCTCATGATCTCACTAACACCTTCAGTCCAAACTGCAGAGCTTAAAAGCCATTTTTACAAAGCCTAAGAGCATACTGTACAGAATGTCCTGTTATCTGTCAACTAATTCCTGAATGCATAGGCAGAACTTTAGTAGTAGTTGTTTCTTGAGACAGGGTTTCTCTGTGTAGCTCTGACTGTCCTGGAACTCACTCTGTAGACCAGGCTGTCCTCAAACTCAAAGATCCATTAGGTGTCTGCCTCCCATGTGCTAAGAAAAGCCACCACCACCACTTAGTTTACAAAAAAAAAAATTAAAGCTGAGCTCTGCCTTTAAGTATATGCTTTCATATCAAGATGAAAAGTGATTTCCTGAAAACAACCTTCCTTTTCTGTCATGTTGATTACATATAGAATATATTCAAAAGTTTTCTAATGCATTTATATTTGTTCATATTATGAGTTAGGGTTTATGTCAGTCTTTTAATATACTTAAGTTACATTACTTATGGCAAAAGCCTTTATCCAAGTGCAATACCTCTGGTGTGAAATTAACAGTGTTCCGAGCAGTAAGACACAGGAGGAAATAATTATGGGTACAATGACATACAGCCCTGCGTCATTCTGCTGCTTGTCGATTGCATCTGAAAGAGACACAAAACTCTTCTGTAAAATCATATGCAGGACACATTTTAACTCCACATATGTCTATAGTACTTCAAACAAAGAAATTTGATAAAGAAGAAAAGAAGGTCTGCAGAGGTGGCTCAGGGGCTAAGAGCACAAGCTCTTACTGCTCTTACAGAGGGCTGTGGTTCAGTTCCCAGTGACCACAGGGCAGCATACAAACATGGACAACTCCAGTGGCAGTATGATATTTAATTCCCTCTGTCCCCTGAGAGTATCAGGAATGCATTTATTATAGGCAAATTCTCATATATGCAAAAACTAAAATAAATATTTTTAAAGGAGAAATAAAAATACATTGTGGTCATATTAACAGTTGTTTTGACTATTATTATATTTGAACTTTAGTAAAACATTGTCTTAGTATGCATTATATCTCTCCATATAGTCATTTTTAAACTCTGAGTCAGAGCAGCACTTAAAGCTGCTATGATGAACCCATCATCTACTAATGCAGACCCTGTAGGCAGCACTGCCAATCTTCATCTTTTTAGCTGTAGATATAAGAGTACCTTTGCTGCCTAAGGCCTCTGGTCCTTCACATGAACCATTCTTTCCTGATGCTCTCAATGCTGCTTTAGCTACCACATTCACACCTCAGGGTGTGGCAAGTGGAACCTCAGCTTACAGTGTTCTTCCCTTCTGTACTCAGAGCTTTGCCCAAGCAACAGAACCCACCAAAAAATCATCTGTATCCTTTCTTTGCCACATTTTAACTCTCTATCTTATACTCACTGTATTTCCCTTCAAAACGCTGACTTTCACCTGGTGCTATATCTTAAATAATGCATTCACTGACCGTCACTGTCTGGGCATCAATGAGACTTAAATTGCACAAAGATAGACTTATGTTCACCACTTGGTCTCCAGTCAATGGAACATATTCAACATATACTTGCTCAATAATAAATTATGATTAAAAAATAATAATATTATGCTAATAATAATAAATTATGCTAGAAGCCATTAAAATGCTGGCTTCTAGCTAGAAGCCATTAAAATGCTATATCATACACAAATACTTTTTTAAAAAGAACATAGATATTTTTTACCTTTGGTGAAACCATTAATTGTCTTTGGTTTTCCAACTCCTTCCATAAATACTGGGTAAAGACTAAACTGATATTTCTCAATGGGAATAAAATTATCTGAAAAGAGAAAAGTTCATGTTAATTAAAAATGAAACCTATAGAGAAAACTGCAGGCTATTCTATCTGAACATTAGTCATTATTTAAAGATTAGCTTGATGGTTATCTTAGGGTTTCCACTGCTATGAAGAGACACCATGACCAAGACAACTCTTAAACATTCAAATTGGGGCTGTCTTATGGTTTCAGAGGTTTAATCCATATCATCATAGCAGGAAGCATAGCAGCATGCAGGCAGACATTGTGCTGGAGAAGGAGCTGGGAATTCTGCATCTTGATTCGAAGGCAACCAGGAGAGACTGGCATCCTTGGGCAGCTAGGAGGAAGCTATCTTCCACAATGGGTGGAGACTGAGCATAGGAGGAGACCTCCAAAGCTTACCCCAACAGTGACACACTTCCTCCACAAGGCCATACCTCCTAACAATACCACTCCCTTTGGGCCAAACATATTCAAACCACCACATTCCACTCCCTGGCCCCATAAGCTTGTTCAAACACATGAGTCTATTATGAGGGCTACACCTAAGCATAGCATAATGCAAAATACATTTAGTCAGTCTTATCAGTATTTAAAAATTCAAAGTCTAAAGTCCATGTAATTTCTTAATTATATTCCCCTATAAAATCAAAATCAAAAACACATCAGATACATCCAACATATCATAGCACAGGATATACACTATCATTCCAAAATGCCATAGTGAAGAAATACTGGACTAAAGCAAGACCAAAAACCAGCTGGTCAAACTCTAAACTCCATGTCTCCATGTCCAATATCAAAAAACCCTTCAGATCTCCAACTCCTTTCATTCTGTTTGCAGCTCTGGCATTCAGGAGTAACAAACTTCATTCTTGTAGGCTGGTTCCACTCCCTGTTAGCAGCATTTCTTGGCAGGTATCCCATAGCTCTGACAAATCTAACATTTTGAGGTCTCCAAGGCAACTTCAACTTTATAGCTTCTTATTCCAGTGTCTAGGATTCACACATGATCTTCTAGCCTCTTGCAAAGGGTCACATCTCCACCTCTGCCATCTGTAGAACTCTAGGCTCAGGTGGATCCACTCCACTGCTGCTGCTCTTGATTATCCTATGGCACTGGCATCTTCAATACACTGGGGTCTTCCACTACAAATAGGCCTCTTATAGACTCCTTTCATGGTGCCAAGCCTCAAAATCTTTGCATGACCCCTTCAGTCCTGAGCCATCAACTGCAACTGAGGCTTCACATTCACCAGTGGCCTTTCTTGACCTCTTACAGTGCCAAGCCTCAGCTACTCTTCATTGCCCCTTCATGCCTCCAAAACCAGTACCACCTGGGTGATTCTTATGCATTATCAAGTCCAGCTGCAGCATAAGGTACAACCTTGGCTATCTCTGGAACACAGCTTCTTTGTGATCTCAGAAAACACCTTTGCAGAAGATTTCACCTCTGTGATGCTGGTCTCTTCTTAATCACCACTAATTTCCTAGCTCCAGATAACCAGCATCAACTGTCCCAATAACTCCTTCTATTCTTGACTCTAAAGCTAGAGCTTCATGGCCAAAGCTGCAGAGGTCTTCCTGGAGCTGGAATAAGCCCCCTTTGTTTTATTTCATCAACACCATTTGTTTGTTTTTCCAACTCTCTCACTGCCTAAGCTTAGCTGTATTGGAACTTGCTGTGTAGATGGACTTTGAACTCAGAGATCTGCATGTCTCTGTCTCATGAATTCTGGGATTAAAATTGTGTACCACTACTCCTAGATCTAAGCTTTTCTCTACTTGAAACTTGCTCTGTACCAGGCTGGCCTTGAACTGTTTGCCTCTGTCTCCTGGGATTAAAGGCATGTACCACCATACCTGGATATAAGCTTTTCATGGTTTCTATTCCTCAAGATCTAGATAGAAAGTCTGTTTTCCAACCTCAAAATCTGGATGACAGGTGTGCCCTCCATTGAACTTCCTGGTGTCCTTTTATTACATGAACTATATATTTTATATTTTTTCTTTCTAAGCTTGCTATGCTTGATTGAAATGCTCTTCATGAAATTAAACCAGAGGACAAAGTCTATGCTAGGCTTTTCTGGGACTTTGTCAATGCAATTAATCTGAATCTCTTCACCTTAATCTCAGGCAGACTCTTCAGACAAGGGCATAAAGCAGCCACATTCTTCACCAAAATATTACAAGAACAGTCTCTAGGCTACATACTAAAACTCTTCTCTGAAACCTCTGGAGTCAGACTTCCACAGTTCAAATCACCCTCTGCATCACTGCCTTCATTATTCCTACTAAAATGGCCCAGTATGCCCCACTTAAGACATTCCACTGCTTTCTGAAGTCTCAAAATCCACACTCCTCCAAACAAAAGCATGGTCAGACCTATCACAACAATACCTCACTCCCTGGTACCAACTTCTGTTTTAGTTAAGGTTTCCATTGCTATGAAGAGACACCATGACCAAGGCAACTCTTATAAAGTCAAACATTTTATTGGGGCTGGCTTACGGTTTCAGAGTTTTAATCCATTATCATCATAGCAGGAAGCATGGCAGCATGCAGGCAGGCATTGTGCTGGAGAAGGAGCTGAGAGTTCTGCATCTTGATTTGAAGGTAACCAGGAGAGATTGGCATCCTCAGGCAGCTAGGAGGAAGCTCTCTTCCACAATAAGTGGAGCCTGAGTATAGAACTCCAAGGCCCACCCCCACAGTGACACACTTCCTCCAACAAGGCCACACCTCCTTATTTAACTACCACTCTCTTTGGGCCAAGCATATTTAAACAACCACAATAGCTAAAGAAATTTCAGGAATAACCTAAACACTCCAAAGTTTGCCTGTAAAAAATATTGATTTTTCAATAAGTTTTCAAAACTCCTAAGACACAAATGACTAGTTTTCCAAGGACATCCTTCAGGAAGAGCTAATTTGTTCAAGTTCAAGGCACGTTTTCTCGGTTTCTTTTGTTCCTGAATTTCCTACTCCAAGATAGCATGCTCTCCCTTTTCCTATCATCTTGAGAGTAGGGAAGACTATCTTTCTATGTAAATTTAGCTTCCTTAGTTTTCCCATTGAAAGTAGCCTGCAAAAGTCACACAAAGGATGGAACGGAGACAAAGAGTTTTCTTGTGCTGCCTCAGGACCTCAATAAGTGGGAAATGACAGTTCCCACAGCAATGTTCAAGACAGATCTGGCAATGATTCTTGTGGATACTAATGATATGAGACCAGCAGCAGAGCTCTGAGAGATCAGCACTCATCATCTCTCTGGTTTACAGTATAGAGTAACTACCAACAGCAATGACAGTAAATGTGTTTCCCTGCCTATAATTTATAAATAAATTTAACCTGAAGCTAAACTGTATGTGTTAAGAATGTGGTCTGTCTGGACTGTGTAAGTAAGCAAACCCCAGCCTCCAGACTTAATCCTCCCCACTTCCCTCTGGCTCTGTCTGGAGCTGTTGCTGTTCTAGACACTTACTTCTCAAGGTAACTGGCCACTCTGAGGGATAAATCTGACCTAGGCCAGCAGGTTCAAAGTCCTCAGACTTCCATCCTAGACCTCCCAGTCACTGCTTAGTGACATTATAATTGGGTACTGAGTTGGAGGGAAACTTGGCATTAGACCTTATAAGACCTTAAAACATAAGACAGAAGCAACATGAGCTCAACTAAAGAAATACCTTATGTATACTTATAAAAAGTTACACAAGTGTCACATTCTGACAGAAAGAGTTGGGGAAAGGGTTTAGGACATCTGATTGCATCTGTGTAAAACATAGAAGAAAAATGCTCACAGAAATACAGCAAATATTCTGACCAGGCAAGAAGATTATAATTCAGTTGGTAGCTTGGCATCCTTATTTTGAGGTTGTCATTAAATGCTTTATTATCAGAATTGCCAGTCTACAGTGTCATACTAATCCATGAAAAGTATAGTACACATACCATAGATATAATACTTTTTGACATTTGAGGGGATTCTAAGCCATTTCATCCCGCCATCTTCATTAAGGATCTTCCATTCAATAACCAGGTATAACAGCCTATAATCATCAGGTGACAGTGTCCAGGAAAGGATGACACAGTTGCTGCTTAAAGGATAAGCACTGAGTGATTCCACAGCACTCACTGAGGGGAAGAGAAGAAATTTACTGTAAATTCAAGATGAATGAAAATGTACTACCTGCCTTAAGAAATAACCCAGAGGAACGGAGATAGAAGAGGAGGCAGACAGTGTATACAAATGTCATGGAGATAACACAAGCAGAATTTAGGAGTCTATGCTACAGAGAAGAAAAGCTATTCTACGCCAAATTTAAAAATGGAATTTTGATAGGGTCAAAATTGTTCTCAGTTGTAATCCCACACAAGTCTATTAACTATACCCTCTCATTCCCACATGCTCTTCTCTCCCACTGGTGAGTGACACTTTCAAATAATGTCCTTAGCAGAGTCCTTCAGAAATCTTTGGTGGATTTCCACATCTGAGGAGGCCATTCCTATCATGCCTACAGGACCCCACAGGCCCTATCTCAACCTGCTCTCTGTTGAGTGTGTTGTTCTAGGCAGAAGTCACCCTTGTTTTGCTTCATCTCTTCCTCTGAGATGTGAAAAGCTGACCAGGTGTGCATCTACTGGAAGCTAAGACTTCTCCACCCCAAACCCATGGGAGGAAATTTAGTTCCCAGTCAACAGCATTCCCTCAAGATGCTCTCTCTGTCCTCGTTCCAAGACCAAGTTCCTGTTTATTTTCTTTCAAAAAAAATCATATTCCTGTCCAGGCATGGTGGCACATGTCTTCTATCTCACCATTGAGAGGATAGAGAAACAAACAAGTCTTTATGAGTTTATGGCTAAACTGATCTACATAGTGAGTTTCAGGCCAGCCAGAGCTACATAATGAGATCCTATCTCAAGCTCCAAGGCCTACATAAAGGTGGAAGGTGAAATCAATTCCATTAAGTTGTCCTCTGACTTACACACACACACACTGTAATATGTGTGCCCATGCACACCAAAAATGTACATACTTACAAAGATACGTGGCAATAATTTTAATTTAAAAAAATCCATATAGCCTATCATACTATTACTAAAATAGTATTTTATATCTATGAGTAAAAACTTTAAATATACTACATGCAAATATATACCATAGCATATATAATATGTACTTATAGAAAACTATATTTAACAAAATACCTTAATTTATATATAAATTGCTCGATTTTGTAATTTTTAGAGAGAGTGTGGCCCACCTTTACTTCAAAGACTTTATGTATTATATTCAAAGAATATTCTATTGCTGATAATGCCATTTCAGAAATCTTATCCAGATGAGCATAGTTGGTTGTTTACAATATATTTCTCACACAGAGAGGAGAGTAAGTATAGAAGTGGATCTTGGACCACTCAGAAGATAAGTTAGGTAAGAAGGCCTGTGCAGAGGTTGCATACTAAAAAGGAGTGTCCAACCCCAACTAATATGTCTGGTAGTACAATCTGTGCACCTAATGCTCAGGGGAAGTCATGGAAGACAAGGAAGAAAGATTGTAGGAGCCAGAGGCCCAGGACATCTACTGTTGATAGTGTCCCCTAGACATGAAACAATAACAAACAATACGGCTACCTGAACAAGACCAGCATAAATGGCAACACCAGTTGACATGTCAGTGAGTCAAGGGAAATTCCATATGGCCTGACCCCTAGATGAAGAGCTACAGGTGTTCAGTGTCTGCTGAGAAAGGAAGACTCAATCTCCTCCATGGATGAGTTCCCTCACAGATTGACTAATCCCAAGCAGTCAGCCTTAAACACATGTACATATAAGCAAAGCTAAATTGACGCAGTAAGTTGTATTATGTGTGTATATAATATTCAGTAATAGAAGAGATCATGAATTTTGGAGGGGGTTCATGAGAGAAACTGGAGGGGGGCAAGAATGATATGGATGTAGTGCTGTAGAAGAAGAGTCATGCCAGTGGGTCACATCACAATTTAATAGTGTTACTTAAGCAATAATAATAAACAGAAGGATACTGCATAAACCATCATAAAAATAAATAAATTGACTGGGGTAGTCAACTACTCCTCAACATCCCTTACCTTTACTCATGGGCCATGAGAACGTAAGGTTAAAATTCACAAGGGAAGCACCAATGGTATTGATAGCCAGAACTGTAACAGTGTGTGATGGTTCTGTCCACAGAAAAGTGAGATTGGTCTGATTTCCCACATCTTCTGACCATGTGCCATTGTGGGCAGTACGATGCTTCACCACATACCTCCTCACACTACACAGTGAGTCATTTTTCGTCAGGGGCTGTAGGAAACACAAGATTTAATTAGCACACAGACCACAGTGTTTATACCAGAACTCATGGAGTTCTTATTATAAATTCCCAACAGAAAACGGGAGTTAGACCAGGCCAGGAACTGCCCAGTCTACTGCTAAGGCACTGGAGGAGAGGGGTAGAGTCAAAATGTACAGTGCAGTAGGCCTGAGCTCAGCTACCAGTCATCCAGCACAGGGAAATTAGTTTTCCTTTTTTTGATTTTTTTTCTTCAAATCCAGAGACGAAATCCCTTAAAGACGGTGATGTAAAACACAACTTTAACATTTGACATATTAAGAATACATAGGAACTACTAAGGATTTCCACTCTAATCATAGAGAAAGACTGACAAGGAAGTTTCCTCAGCGAACAAGCAAGTAAAGGAACTGCTTATGCTCTGCGAAGAAACAAGGAAGATCAGATGGCATCACCATTTCGTGAAGTCAAGTAAATCTGCCACTGTTCCCCCAGGATGTGCTTGGAAGATGATCCTGAGCAAGAAGAGTTTTTACAAAACAGACTAACAAACAGAAAACCTTGAATGCTAGAAAATGACAGCGTCTATTTTGGGCCCTGGGCATTTCCATCGTGTCTGTATCTATATAAATTAATCTGTGTTATGGAGGATTTCCTTGTGGAGCGCGTACCAGCTCCAACCCTCTTTGTTCATTCTGAAGAGTCTAATAATACTCTTCACTTCCCAAATGATTATCTTTACCGATTATAGGTAAAATTGAATGTTGCCAGTCCCTCAGAAAGCTTCCTCAAGCTGAATTTTATAACACAGACTAGAACACGTGTCTCTAAGTTAGGAGTGACAGACACTCTCATACAGATGCATGTATCCTGCGTGGGTGGGACCTCCCGGGTCATAGGGTAGAATAGAAGGTGTAAGTAGCCATCATAAGAGAAGAAAGTCTCTGAGGAAACACGTTCTATTTTATCTGGAAAAAAATCCATGTCCTTTTGATGTGTTCATATTTATTTTTGCAACCATAAGTCAAGAATTAAAGATATTACAAGATGCTCGTGGCTCATCTGTACATTTACTGCTCCAACACTAAAATGAGCATTTCTCTCAAGTCCTAATTTTTTTTGACTGAATAATGGTGTTAGAAACATTCTTTTCTCCAGGACTGCTTTATGATTAGGTCCTCTTAGCTTACAAAATCAAGGATTATATGCATGTATACTTGCCTCTCTGCATACACATATCTCTATTTCTGTAAGAAGCCACCTAGGCTTAATATGAGTTTATGTTCATCTCTAACTCCAATCTATGACTACAAGAATTCTGGCTGACACTTTTGCTACTCTGGGGCATCCTGGGAGAGAAGTGAAAGACACAGGCTAACCTCCATTCATCTTCCTAATTCTTTTATTCTAAAATAGACATATACTGATGAAATAACTGCTAGCCTGCAACCCTGGAAGAAATGTACAGCTCTGAAGTATCTGTATAGTATCTTCCATCTTCCATACTTCAGACTCTTCTGATTTGTTTCCAAAGTTAATTAAGCCCTTCCCATTGCCACTCTCAGTGAGGTACTTTCACATACTTGTGATAGAGATAACCTAGTCACACTCTGTATTACACACCCTCAAATCCTCCAATCAATGAATTTTTAAAATTTATGTATTTTAAGGTTTTAATCTTTGATCTATGAAATTTTTGGTTTGGGCAAATGTGTAGTGTTGTATGACTACCATTTCAATTTTCTATAGAAGAGTCTCACTTTGGAATAATAACTGTAAGTTACCTGAATAGGAACTTAACAAAAGCAGACCCACAGGTGAGAAATAAAAAGACAAGAGGGTTCTCAATACTGCTTGGCATTGTTGGGGAATTATAAAGTAAACCAGCAATGGTGTACGTCTCCATGTCTATAAGAATGATGAATTATTTTTAAAGATATTTCAAATTGCCGAGTATCTCTAGATCTGCTACCTCGATTGTGTGCTGCAACTTAAAATTCATAGTATTAACATAATGCCCGAGAAGTTTCAGATGTCAGAGAATTTTGAATTGTGAGATTTTAATGCTTAATTAAAAATGTTTTACTGGTAAAGAATGCACAAGTATTCCAAAATCCAAACCCTGCAATATCTGAAGTATTTCTCGAAAAAAAAAAAAAAAAAAAAAAAAAAACCCTCCATACATATTAGAACCAACTGCATAACTAAACATTCCCAGTCCTCACTGACATAAATAATTGGGTAAATAAATATGATGCACCATAGAGTCAGCCTTGAACAGGAATTTTAAATCATTTTTATAGATTCTCCACTCACAGACAGAAACCTAACTCTCTCTCTTCAGCAGCAGTTTGTCACAGTGACTTCATTCCAAAGAACACAACACAGAAAGAAAGAGAGTCACTGTACAGTGAGAGGCTACACCATTCCCAAAGTCACTTCAGCTAGAGTCACATCCGCTCAGCTAGCCTGAGATGGTATGGACCTTTATTCTGGCATGACAAAATGTTGCTTTAAAAATGTGTACTCTGTACCCAAAGCCCCACGTGGGAATCTAATCATGAGCTAAGATCAGAATATTTGGGAGAAATTAAACAAAATTCCAGCTTGCCTCGAATCAGTTATGAAGTTTAATTACAACAACATCAAGATTTTTTAAATTAACAAACAAATATGGCATATTAATGTAAGGTATTATTCATAGAGAAAACAGAATATGGAGATTTGACAAAATTCTTTGTGTTCTTGGCTATTTTCCTATAAATATAAAACTATGCTAAAATTTTATATGTAAAAAAGACAGAGAAATTGCTTTTATTTATTTTTAAAATTACATTTACTTATTTATTTATGGTATAAATGTGTGTGTGTGTGTTTCTGTGTGTGTGCATGCGTGTGCATGACATGACACTCATGTGGAAGTCAGAGGACAACTTGTGGGAGTCAGTTCTTTCCTTCCACCAATTAGGTCCTAGAGATCAAGTTCTTTCCTTCCACCAATTAGGTCCTAGAGATCAAATTCAAGTCATCATGTTTGATAGTAAGTGTCTTTATCCCCTGAGCCATCTTGTCAGAAGTTTAGAACTTGTTTTTTATAATATATATATTCATAACTTACCTGTAGCTGTATGACATGTTGAGTCCATAGACTGCATGCCCTTAGAAAACTCTTACACCAGTTTTAGAACATTAGAACTAATATGGTTTGGCTCTCGAATATCTTTCCCACAGCCATGTGTTTAACATGTTTATCACCATTGCTAGGAAAGACAAACTTTGGGATGGAACATTAGGCCATAGTGGAAAGGAATATGAACATTAAAGGAATACCTCAAAGAGAATGTTATAGCCCTTCTCTGTTTTCTTTCTCTTTCATGTCCCTGCTGCTGTTGGGTGGGGGTGTCCTGTGCTCCCATAATAATGGTCCTAAAGTATGGCACCAACATAACACAGAGCTTTTAAGCCCTTAGCCAAGGTAAACCTTTCTTCCTCACAAGCTGTTTATCACAGGTGCTTGGTTAGTGAGGCAACACATAACTAACACAGGGACAATAATCACTGAAACACTACTCAGGTTAGGAAACCAAAGGAACACAAAACAGAAAGTGAGCTACTGAAGGATGCTAGACAGTCCATCCAAGGAAAGGTATTCAAGTACTTTGTGAGTCAGCAGGTGAGATAAGGTACTATCCCTGTCTTCAGATCAACCCTTAGGAACCTGTATCACTCTACTCTCCAATAAGATAGTCCCCAGATACTTGTGGCCATTTGAATTTCATCTAATTAAGTAAAAAGTGAAAACTTATGTTTTTGCATCACACTGGACACAACTCAAGCCATAAAGCCACAGAGGCTGCCATGTTGGAAAAAGTACATACAAACTGTTCTTGCGGTTATAGAAAGTTCCATCAGACAACATGGCTAAGGAAACATGGGAGCCAGGAATACGAAAGAATGGGAACTATCTGGAAAGAAAAGCCATTGTTCTGTTCAAGGGCATGATGGGAGTATGAGGAAGGAGGTTGACTCTAGCCTGGTGCATGGGGTAGTTGTTATAGCTATGAGGGCAAAGATAGATAAAGATGAAAATAAAGAAAAGCTACTTAGATTCTGCTCATGTCTGACCCTGGCAGTGGCTGAGCAATGTCACTGTCTATTCCTCTGTACAAGAACACTCAATATCTAACAAATACCACTGCCAATTCCTAATATCACTTTCAAGTAAAAAGGTCAAAATGACCATTTAGAAATTACATTACCATGTGAACAAAATCATATAGTAACTGGAATTACAAACTAAGCATACATAAACTCTTAGATAGCCCAATTTTTAAATGGGGATTGGTTAAAACCAATCACAAAATCATTTTAAAACATGCATTAACTTCCTCTTGGGGAAAGAAATTCATTTCATGTTTATGTAAATAAACAACACTGCCTACCTCATGCATATTATTCCCAAATCAGTCTTCAATGTAATGTCTACTGACGAAATTATTTACATGAGATAGAAATCAGGTCTTTAGGAGAATGATGACTACTTCGGCATTTCCAAGTTGATCATCCATCATAATGGAAAACACTCAGCCTGTGCCACCACATAGGCCAAAAACTTTCTTACAGCTTGCTTACTTAAAGTGTGAGGGAAGAACCATGTTTATATTGTTCAGCATTCAACTGAAATCCAGTTCTGGACTTAAAGCAACACTACTTATCACTTAGTAATGTTAACCCTGATGCAAATAACAAATGTGAAGCCCAAAGAGTTCAAGATTTTGCCAAAATTGCAGTGACACAATTATAATTAAACTGAGAAAATAATAAAGGCTCCTGACGATGTCAATACTCCAGATAGTCAACCACATCCCCAAAATGCATTAAAACATAAGATCTGGGGGTCATTTGTGAGGTAATTACAGGACTATGAACAAAGTAGAGACAAATGTAAGTTCGGAATAAAATAAAAGGTAGAAATTAGCAATACCTTCCAAAGCAAGGTGACATTTCTCTCCTTTTTAGTAAGATCCCCATCCATTATTCTCCAAAATTCAGGCCCTCTCATAGGAACTGCAAAGTAATAAGAAGCCTGAGTCAGACACATGTTCTCAAGAGAAATGTTTTCAGCCACGTGTGAAGCACACGCTTCTGCATTCTCAAGTTTAACAAATGTTCACAGACCTTTTACATCCATGACAAGCGTGTAGGCTGGACTGCTCCAATTACTCCAATACCCTAGTCCATCCAACCGCCGGCAGCGAACCTGTACCACATAGACTGCACAGAGGTCTGACACCGGCAGGCTGGCAGACTTTGATTTTGCATCGAATACCTCGTGTGTCTGTAAAGGAAGTCACACTGTCAACACACCTGCCTCCTGTGAGTCCTGAAGTGTGCTTTCATTTTAAACCGTAACACCATTCCAGACTTAAGACTGAGTGATGTTATATTTTCCCACTTCAGAAATCACAAAGTTCGGCTAATCAAAGGAATGCTGCCTCCCACATCGGCTCATTCCCTTGTGAACTCGCTGCCCTTGCAAGATCAGTTCCAAACACCCCCTTGTCCTGCTGCTAATGCTTGTCCTCTGGTCCCCTCTCCAACACAAGGACACAAGAATTCTAACATGGTGGTCAGACAGGGCTCTCGCTGGAGAATCAAGCGGGTAGGACTCACATACACTGAAATGAGGTCAGTGTGCTAGTGATGTAATCAGGATTTTTTGCATTTCCAGATTTAGCAAGCGGCTGCTACAAAACTAAGTTTCCCATATACACACTCAGCACTGATTGTTCAAGAAAAGTAGCCTCTATCAAAATGCCTGTGTGTACATATACTGAGAGCTATCAAAAGACCTTAAAAGAAATGTTGGTCCCTGAAAAGAAAAATGAGTGTGGGTAAAGAAGATGCAATATGGCAACTGCTTCTTCAAAGCAGCCTTCTCCAAACAGTTAATGTCATAAAGTGCATACAGTGAGGCGGGGTTTCCTCAGCCTGTTGAACCATGCAGTCTCTCTTTCACAGAACATTTCATTGGGAAAATGTCCTGTCAAGAATCCTTTGGGAAATGCTGCATCATGACATTTTGTTCTTTACAGAGATTAAACTTTGACAGTCTACATAATGAAAGTAACTACACAGTAGAGGGAAGTATACTCTCTCTTTGTATGCCAGGAATAATGCTAAGGTGCTGATGCATGGTCAACTCTCTGCAGCTGTGATACCTGCAGGAGACATACATGAGGTTGGTCATGGAAAAGATAGGGGCTTGCAACATCCCCCCACTTCTCCCTAAGGATTTTACTGTTGCTGGGGGAAGATGAAACATTTTCTTTGGTGATACAGCTGCTGATAAGCTGTCCTGTGGGAAAAAAAAAACTTACCAAAAATGTAGAATGACAACTAGCTAGCAAGAGGAAGGGGATCAGTGGTAGGGGACCAAGAGGTGGTAAGAGGGGGGTGAATATGATCAAAATACAGTACATGGATGAAAATATCACAACAAAACCCATTATTAAGTATGATTAATATATGCTCATAAACACTTAAATGGCATCTAGTAGTCCCAGGACTTAAAAAGGCTAAGCAGCAGGGGTTCATAAGTTCTAAGCCAGCCTGAGCTACAGAATGACTTTGGGGTTAGCCTGTACTATAGAGACTCCAATTTACAGAGACAGAGAGAGAGAGAGAAAATGAATTTGAAATAAAAGGTACCTTCCACTGTATTTCTTTTCCACTTAAGCCATATCGAATCTGGAACTGAAGGTTGTTCTCTGGAAAGACTGGCTTTTCCCAAGATACTTTCAACAATCCAGTGTTTATAGTAATCTCTGCTTTTACATTAGATGGAGGTAATGGTTTTACTAAAAAAATAAAAAAATAATAATATTATTTAATAGTAACTTAAATAGCAATATTAACCATCATTATACCTTATAAACAATATCTTTTTTAAAGTCTTGTCTTTACTGTGGGGTGCACACCATGAATGAAGCAATGGCTTCCACTGCCATAGCAACATGTTAAATTGCTTAAGTACTATACTTTCACACTAGCTGGTAAGGAACTTATCTTCAGAGGGCATACCCTCCTATCTCAGATCCCATCCTCTCCCCACCACAGCTGCCATGAGTCAGAATCTAACAGGTTGACCTGAGGTAGAGCCCAAGGGCTCTAGGATGATGGCCAGGATACTCCTTTTCTTTGATTATTTTGATAGGCACCTCTGCCACTGAAGCATCCAAAGAGAGATAGCCATTGACTCAAATATGAAGTATGCAACTCTAGCAGCTGAAAGGAGATAGAACCCATAAACTGAAAAATGACCCAGTTAGGGCCATGTATAGGCATTGTACAAAGAAGTTAGGAAAGACCCCTGTAGACCTTCCTGGTCTATCCCCTCAACCCGTTGACTCCCTCAAGCTCTGTAAGTCAGGACAGCATAGATTAACAGAGAACATAGAAGACCTGGACTGCACATGAGTGTTGGTCATTATTCTTTTCCTCCAAGTCTCACTTCTCAAAACAACCATTGTGCAAAAAGTGCAGTCTCTTATTTGAGCAGTAGTGTTTGATCACTTAAAAAACCAACACTAGTACTTTAGACCATTCAGGACAAAATGTCTCAAGTTTGTCATTAGTATGTAGTTTCTTAGGATCATTAAAGTCCTTACAGCTCATGAAAATATTCATCTTCAAGCCAGGAAGATGATAAAATGTTTAACCCTAGCAAAGGCCATTTCTTTCCAAGAAAGGACATGTCAAGCTTTTGAGACAGTGTAAGAGTTAATTCTTTGGTTGTGCCTCAACAGATCACATGGATAGATTCAGTGACTGCAAAGTTGTAGTATCCACACTGACCAGAGTAATGCACATGTCAGTGGAATATGATGGGTGATACAAAATGTTTTCCTGCCTGATCCAAGTTTTAAAGGCTAGGAAGAGGTTGCATGGAGGTTTACATCCAAAGCTTTATTTCCACATTGCTATCTTCCTAAGGCAAGATGAGCCCGATTTAATCTGTTTTAGATAGCATGTTGTTGATTCCTGTTCTATGTGAATGCTCATGGCCCTTTATTACCCTGGAATACTGAGTAACAGAAATATACCAAGTGTAGTAAAAACACTTACATTGGAATCATGCAAAGGAATAGATTAATCAATAATTACTTAATCAATTGAGTAGGCATCTTTATCAAAAAGCAGATATAATAGTTAAAATAAATTCATTCTATAGTTAACAAAATACAGATTCTATTTCAAGTGCGTACTGACCTATTTAAAAATATGAAAAATATACTGATTTTTGGCATAATTTTCTAACAAAATAATGTATAGCAACAAAAGAAATGACCATCAGTTGGTCATTTCTCAAATATTCTGCAGTAACTTTGGAAGAATGTCTTAAATGTCTCAACAACTCTTTGAATCCTTTGATCTCAAGATACCTTTTGAAACTCGTATGTAAGATTGTAGACCTCACCATCTGCATCAATTTTCTTCACTTCCTTTAGCTATTTTGAATGTTTCTTACCCAGCTTCTCAAATTAAAGTCTTGAAGCCTTTAGATTATCAAATAATAAAACTTTCAGGTTAACATAGCAAATTCTTTCAGAACTACACTAGGAACTTTATAAAATTGCTCTCACGACGACACATGAGATCAAGTGCTATATGGAAATATCCAGCTGCTATGAATCTATTACCCATATTTATAAACAAACATGCTACCAATAATATAGAAATTAATTCAAAATGGTAATAAAAACTCAAAACTAGACAGCTTCTACAGTCAATCATCTTCTCAATTACTCTATAAACAGAAACATTTTTTTTTTTTCAAATATAGTGCAATTAGAAAATGACATCCAAATCTAAGGAAAATACATAACATAGTTTGACGTACCTACAGAGTCAGGAAGGACACACGTTGGTGGAGACTCAAGTGAACCTAAAGAATGGTTGATCCTGATCCACATTGTATAGCCAGATAATAGAAAGATTGGCTGGAAAACACATTCATAAAAGCCATCTCTCTGTAAGATGCAGTTTTTGGGCTCGGATGTAGGATGAACAGATGGACTATCAGGACAATACAGGCTGCGCCTTAAAAGATATTATTTTTTTTTTAAAGTTAGCCAGTTATTATGTAGTATTGATTTAAAAAAGACATTTAAAATTCGGATTTGTTGTTTGATGGAGTTCATTTTCTCTGTCTAAAGAAAGGTGCTGTTGTCGGAAAGGCCCTCTTGAGCTCCGAGCAGTAGCTGGATCTTAGTCTTTCCACAAACAGTGACTATAAAAACACTGTGTGGGAGGTGCCTGGTGAAGGACAGATGTGAGAGGAGCTGACAAGAAGGTAAATTAAGCACAGAGCTGCAGGACTATGGTGGTTACGCTAGAGCAAGGTTCTCAGCCTTCCTAATGCTGAACTCTAACACAGTTCCTCATGCCGTGTTGAACCCCCAACCATAAGATGACTTTCGGCGCATTCACATAAGAATCAGGATTTGGTATTGTTTTCATTACATCAGTTTGGACTAGAAAGTATTCCAGCCCTGCCAGTCAAGCCAAATAATACTGCCAGTTTCATTCTCCATTTCCGTTGGAATTTAACACACTGTTTAAGGTAAAACCAAAACAAACAAACAAACAAACAAACAAAAGCCTGCTTTCCTTCCACCCCAGAAGTCCCTCCAGTTCTTCTTTTAATCTTTACTTCAAAGATTGTGTCACTGATACAAGCCGCTGATGTGTTGATTCTCAACCTGTGGGTCGCAACCCCTTTCCCAACCCAAAAAATTTAAAAAAAAAATTTTTTTTTTAAATCACTCATTTTCTTTTTTCATTTTTTAACCCATTTTCTTTTTACATTTTTTAAACTCATTTTCTCAGAAATGAAAATTCTTTAAACATTAGGAGTCATAACCAAACCCGACCTAGTTCCTCACAGCACACAAAGCGTTTCTTCTCTTAGAAACAATCCTGCTGTCACTATTTGCTTTGAAAATGGTATTCAGATGACTAAAGCTCTGACGACTCTCTACAGAGATGAAAAGGAGACGGAAAAAGAACACTAAGACACTAAAATTGTTTCTCATTTACCATCTTTGTCATATTTTCTCCTCAAAGCCATCAGTGTGTGTGTGTGTGTGTGTGTGTGTGTGTGTGTTCACGCGCACATGTGTGTTCAGATAATTAACAATGGGTGAGAAATGCAATGACAGACAGATGTGTAATCATCAGTGTGTAACACAATAGCAGTGTGGAAACATGGTGCTGAAGGTCTAACTTGGAATGGTTAGCTTCACCATCATGACAGTGCTAACCATTTATTGGTTGCTCAAATGCAATGTATTCTAGGAGGAGTCATATTACTTAATTACAACAAAATGAAATGTCATTAATTTCCCACCCAAAGCAGATAAATCCTACCATTCTCTCCGTTTTACAAACACAGAAATTAGCACTTGGGAGGTTCAAGACCTCATTAAGGATTTGTAGTTGGTTACACGGTGATACCGTGAATGTTAGGATGGTAAATGAGCTTCGGGGCTTGTCGGTGGTCTTCTGCAGACATGTGTTTGCATGTGAAAATGCATGCAAAAACATATAATTAAAATGGCCTATCACAAACTTCCAATTGGTGTTAAAATAGTCACAGTATATAGGATAAAGGCACCAATTCTTCCCATCTAAGAAATGCAAAAATTGACATTTTTTTTTCTTCCAATATCACAGAGGAATCAACTCAGAGCGTGAGGCACAGAGCTCAGATTACAGGATTGGAGAGAAGGGATATGTTTTCCAGGTTGAAATTTTAGATTTTAAGAATAAATGAGTGCCTTTCAGTTATACAAACTGAAATTCTCCAATGCAAATTTAAATATCAGAACACAGAGTATAAGTGCAGCAAACATACTGGACAAGTACCAGAGAGGCTTTACAAACAAGGATGTACGTGCCTTCTTTCTACCAGTGAGACACCTCTTAGGACACACACATCGTGTCAAAACAAGGGGAGGATACTATTAAGAGATGTCTTAAATTATTTTTAAACAAAGAAAGGTAAAGAGTAAAGGAGCACAGGTTTCTCTTTAATAGAACCCATTACCCCTATTAACTACTGCTTGCTTTCTTACTTAATTCACTTCATTCAAAAAAAAAAAAAAAAAAAAAAAAACAATCACATCCTGTAGAATCTTGTTCCTCTGTCTCTTTTCTTCTAACACTGACCTTTAGCTGAATGATGTTAAGCTTTTTAGAATAGTACACAGCTGACTTTAGTCCATTCTCTGAGTCAAAATGCATTGTATATGAAATAATTCCCTTGCATGTCACTCAAGAGTCAAAATGCAATTCCAATGATTTGGTTAATAAACATGAGAATATGAAGTTAAAACACAATACATTTTTTTAAACCTCGGGTGTAAATGTTTTCAAGATTACAGTTTATGTAATTCCTCACAATCTTTCTAATGAATTATATTCAGACTTCAGCTCAGGGAGAAAAATGCACCAGATTTCTGCTATAGTAACAGATTAACAGAAAATTTAACTGTGTCGTGCCCAAAGAAAAACAAAGAAGCAAATACAATACATACCTGTGATACCTCAACTGCACAGTGCTGCCCACTAGTGATTGGATTGTGCTGGGTGACCATCTGCAAGTCATTTTAGTTAAGTACCCGTCAGTTTCACATGATATATTGATATTGACATCTATTTAAAACACATTAAAATATTAATATAAAGTAAAAACACCAAAAATCATGAAAAAAAATATTTTCCTCACATCTTTACTAGGACTCTAATGCAGTCCATGATAGCAAGTGATCTCATAGGACCGAGTGGACGAGACCTTGGGATTCTTACCAATCACATATAATTCAGCATAGCGGTGATGGCACGCCTGCTCATGGCAGCAGTACACTGCATCATAGGTAAACTTCCCGCGAGGTCTGGTGGCTTTCAGGTTGGAGAAAGTAACTTTGCTAACATGGTTGCTCACAATGCTGTACTGTATCTCAGGGATTTTCTCAGCTAGATTCATCCACCAAACTATCTGTTTTGAGGAGATAATCTGGTTTTCATTTTTGTAGATGCAATGAAAGGAAGCATTTGATCCAACACTTGTCAGAATTTTGGGTGGAATATACAGAACATCTGCAACAAAGAAAGAAAGGCAGGAGTTTAGATGGGAAGAGAAACCATCACGTGAGCGGCCTTACCACGGGAAAGAGATGCCACATCCTAGTTACCCTGCCAAAATCAAATCCGTGCACTGAGAGTCTTGCTGCTGCTACGGGCAGCCCTTTAGAGCGGCAGGAAGCCCCACTCTTGGATGAGCAGACCCTCTGTGAAGAACACAACCTTTCAAACATGGAGCTTATTCTTTGCAACTATGTTTTAGCCACTATCATCTTCCAAGCCATAGGCAAAATTAACTAAATGAAGTATCATATGCTTGCACAGTGATCCATTTTCCACCAGACTATTAAAACTGGCTATGCATGTACAGGCACACACAGAAAACTCAGTAAGCAAAGAAATGATAAAGAGAAATGGAGGCCCAGTGAGATGGCTTAGCAGGTAAAGGTACTTGCCGCCAAGCCTGATGAGCTGAATTCAATCCATAGGATTGACATAATCCAATGAGAGAACTGACCCCTGCGAGTTGTCCTGTGATTTCAACATGTGGGCCATGGCACATGTATGCATGCAAAATAAGTATAATTTTAAAATTTCAAGAGAATCAGAAAAACATAGCATGTGGGGTTTTTTTTTAAGTTATTTATTTTATGTATGTGAGTACACTGTCACTGTCTGCAGACACACCAGAAGAGAGCATCAGATCCCTTTACAGATAGTTGTGCACCACCATGTGGTTGCTGGGAATTGAACTCAGAGACCTCTGTAAGAGCACTGAGCCATCTCTCCAGCCCACATGTAGCATGTGTCCTTATCACAGATCACTATGACACAAACTCCTAAAGAAAAGGAATGTGTTACTATTGTTTTCTTTATAGTTATGAAGGCTTTTAGCAAGTAGTTGAATAGGTAAATGGTTTGCTCTATAATATGCTAATTTTACAGCAATGATTTTATATGTGCTGTGCATACTGCACACTTGTGCTAAGTGTATCTATGGTAAACAGAAACAAGACAGCACTGAACACCATATCACTGGGCAGAAGCTAGGCCACTAGATTATAGGCATGACTGAGTATAATCCCAGCCTCGAGGACATGTAGCTCTCACGGGAATGAAATTCACTGCTGCCTGCTGCCTGCCACACACCTGAGAGATGCTAAACCCACTCAGGCTCCACAGTCTCACCTTTGAACTGTCTCAAAGCCTCAGAGTTACTCTTACTTTCTAGAAAGGTACAGATTAACTTTCACAAATTGAGGCTTGTCATTTGCAGATTACTTTTTAAAATCGCAAGGTATTTTAGTTCAACATCAAATATTTTTGGTGAGACTTAATTGAGGAATAAAGTCAAAATATATACCGTTTGTGACTGGTTGAATGCTTAAATCTAAACTTTAAGACAAAAATAAAAAGTGACAGTCTGGGGGCTGGGGTGTGATGGCTCAGCAGCTAAGAGCATTGGTTGCTGGAACTGAGCAGATCCAAGAAGACAGCTCTGCCCCCAATCACACAGAAGCCAGAGGAAGCAGGGTTCCCAGGAACTCTAACTCGGGCAGTATCTTAGGTAAGCAGACAGCAAGGCCCAACCCAAACAGGGAGTAACTGGGACCCACAAGGACCCAGGAAGTCACTCCTGGCCGGGAGCATTGGTTCCCTTTGGTCTGGGCCAAAGCACTGAGCAGATCTTGGGTGGCAGCTCTGCCCCCAATCTCTAAGAACCCAGAGGAAATGGGGCTCCCAGAGCTCTAACCTGGGCAGCATCCTGTCTGCGCTTGAGCACTGAGCAGATTTTGGGCCCCAGTGCTTAGCCCAGTAGTTACACCCACCCCACAAAGTTCTGATACAACCAATAGGAAAGACAGGCTCCAGTCAGGGACAGGGCAGGTAGCACAAAGGAGATACAGATGGCAAAAGGCAAGCACAAGAACATAAGCATCAGTAACCCTGGGTACTTGGCATCATTAGAACCTAGTTCTCCCACACTAGAAAGTCCTGAATTCCCCATATTACCAGGAAATCGAGATTCAGATTTAAAATCACTTCTAACGATGATGATAGAGGACTTTAAGAAGGACATAAATAACACTCTCAAAGAAATTGAGGAGAACACAGGTAAACAGGTAGAAGCCCTTAAAGAGGAAACACAAAAATCTCTTAAAGAATTACAAGAGAACACAACCAAACAGGTGAAGGAATTGAACAAAACCATCCAGGACATAAAAATGGAAGTAGAAACAATCAAGAAATCACAAAGGGAGACTACCCTGGAGATAGAAAACCTAGGAAAGAAATCAGGAGTCATAGACACAAGCATCACCAACAGAATACAAGAGATAGAAGAAAGAATCTCAAGTGCAGAAGATACCATAGAAAATATCAACACAACTGTCAAAGAAAATGCAAAATGCAAAAAGTTCTTAACACAAAATATCCAGGAAATCCAGGAAACAATGAGGAGACCAAACCTAAGGATAATAGGTATAGATGAGAGTGAAGATTCCCAACTTAAAGGGCCAATAAATATCTTCAACGAAATTATAGAAGAAAACTTCCCTAATCTAAAGAAAGAGATGCCCATAAACATACAAGAAGCCTATAGAACGCCAAATAGAATAGACCTGAAAAGAAATACCTCCCATCACATAATAATCAAAACACCAAGTGCATAAAACAAAGAAAGAATATTAAATGCTGTAAGGGAGAAAGGCCAAGTAACATATAAAGGCAGACCTATCAGAATTACACCAGACTTCTCACCAGATACTATAAAAGCTAGAAGATGCTGGACAGATGTCATACAGACCCTAAGAGAACACAAATGCCATCCCAGGCTACTATCCCCAGCAAAACTCTCAATTCCCATAGATGGAGAAATCAAGATATTCCATGACAAAACCAAATTTACACAATATCTTTCCACAAACCCAGCATGACAAAGGATAATAGCAGGAAAGCTCCAATACAAGGAGGGAAATTATACTCTAGAAAGAGCAAGAAAGAAACCCTCTTCCAACAAATCCAAAAGAAGATAGCCACACAAAGATAACTTCACCTCTAATAACAAAAATAACAGGAGACAACAATCACTGTTCCTTAATATCTCTTAACATCAATGGTCTCAGTTCCCCAATTAAAAGACATAGGCTAATGGACTGGATACATAAACGGGACCCAGCATTTTGCTACATACAGGAAACCCACCTCAGTGCAAAGGCAGACTACCTTAGAGTAAAAGGCTGGAAAACATTTTTTCAAGCAAATGGTCCTAAGAAACAAGCTGGAGTAGCCATTCTAAAATCTCCAGCCCGAGAACACAAAGGGGGGGGGGGACTCATGGCTCCACCTGTATAGGTAGTTGAGGGTGGCCTTGCCAAGCATCAGTGGAAGTGGACAGCCTTGGTACCTGAAAGTTTGGATTCCCTAGTGTTGGGAAATTGCAAGAGCAGGGAGGCAGGAATGAGATGGTGGGAGCACACCCTCATAGTAATTGGAGGGGGGAATGGAGTAAGGGGTTAGGCATCAGTGGAAGCGGAGGGCCTAGGTGCTCGAAAATTTGGATTCCCTGATGTTGGGAAATTTGAGAGCAGGAAGGCAAAAATGGGAGGATGGTGGGAGCACACCTTCATAGAAACTCCCAGAATTATATGGATTAGACATGACAGAGACAGGCTGCCAGAAGGTTAGATTCCAGAATTCAAACAAACAATTATCTTGATACTAAAATTTGTTTTGAGAATTGTATATTGCAGAATACACAGTCTTAGTGTATCTACTCATCAGGCAAGCTGAGCAGACCTGCTCAGACCTCTGATATCCTGGAATTCCAGCTGGATGCAGTGAAGACACAGTGTCAGAGGCTTATCAATTTACTCTTCCCCCAACCCCTCTTCTAATATCTCAACACCCATAATCAGCTTGAAGAAGTTAATGAAGAGTCCGCACCCCTATTCCCTGGGCTTGGGGACTGAGGTGGTTAATATTGGGCTGTCTTTCTAGGGGAAAGTAGTGGTTTTGGTGGAACAGGAAGGATTAGCTAGGATTTATTGCATAGCCATAACCTACTGGTAGAAATATGTATAATTGTTATTAAGATGAAGTTATAATTTCTTTTTTTTTATTATTTTATTTTTTTTATTAGATCTTTCATTTACACTTCAGATACCATCCTGTTTCCCCATTCCCCCCCTTAGAAAACCCCTATCCCATGCCCCCTTTTCATTTTGCATTTATACATTTTTTTAAGAAATGTTAATCATAGGCTTTATAAGTTTGGTATTGTTCAATCAGAGGTGTAACCCACTACCCAACCTAGATATATCAACTATCTTTGACTGGTGGAGATACATGAACATCTGCTTCCCTGTCTCCCCCCTCTATCTCTCTTTCATCACCTAGCTTCTCCTCTCCTTCTTCTTCTCCTCTTCTTAATCCTTTTCTTCCTCTCAGAACTCCTCCCACCTTAGCTCCTCCTACACATCACCCTTCCTGTTAAAAGGAAACTTTTCTCTCAAAATACAATTAGAGCATAATTATGCCTATTTGTACCAGTGAGGTACAAGATAGTCCTAATACCCAGTCCATCCTTTTGTTGACTAACCAGCACCTCTGTCATCTATCCTAACTAAAACACTTAGTTCTGAACCTGGCTTTTTCCTTGGCTTTAGGATGAATGTCAGCTGATGACCATACACTCAGATCTTTTCTCTAAGAGTAAATAGCTATAAGTTTTCAACCCCATCAGAAATCCAGAATGACTGAGTTGACTATAATTGTGGGAAGCACAAAGCATAGCTTCTAAAACTTAGCCAATTTATAGAGGCCTCTGAACACCTGGACACTCGCTCTACTTCAAAACGTTGGAGCATCTGTTCTTCTGCCTTCTGGCCCAGGATCATCTGACAGACCTTAGTGCTGCAGAATTATTAAGGGCTGATTACTCTGTCTAGGCAGATATAATCAGTCGACTATTCTGCAAGTGTGTCCTTTTCTGGACAGTAATTTGTCTGTAGAAGGAAAGTGGCAATTCTTGCCTAGTGGCTGTCTCACCACAACTGGAGTAACTCCAAGGATGCTCAATTTCTTCTTAGAATTTAACATAGGAAGCTGTCCGGAGCAGACAGTTCTCTAATGAAAATGAACATTAATACTGAAATGTTTGTCATGTCAATTCTAAGGATTTCTGATGTTTTGAAAACCAGCTATCCATGTAAGGTAATCTGGACTGTTGCCTGTTAACTCCACTCAGCTATTTCTAAATAAAACATAGAGAACACCCTTATAATAAACTCCAAGTCATGAATTTGCTATAGTCCCTTAACTCACAGGCTGACCATCTCAAATCAGTTAAAAAAGTTAAAGAAGGACTGGGTCTAAGCTTTGTATTCCTAAGTGTGTTATACTGGTACAATGCCTATGAGAGTAACAATATTCATCTCACTCTTATATCACTAAGAAGCTCATGCCAATGAAAACCTTAAAATTTGTAAACAAAGTAAATTGGTGCCATTTAAGAATTTATACCTTCATCTTGATATTAATTGTACAGATTTCTACTAATAGGTTATGGCTATGCAATAAACCCTAGATAATCCTCTCTATTCCGACAAAACCACTACTTTTCCCTAGGGAGACAGCCCAACATTTACCACCTTAGTCCCCATGCCCAGGGAATAGGGGCGCTGACTCATCATTAGCTTCTTCAAGCTGATTATGGGCATTGAGATATTAGAAGAGGAGTGGGGGGGGAGAGCAAGTTGACAATCCTCTGATGCTGTGTCTTCGCTGCCTCCAGATGGAATTCACGGACCTCAGAGGTTTGAGCAGGTCTGCCCAGCTTGCTTGTTGAGTAGATACACCAAGGCTGGTCATTCTGCAATATACAATTCTCAAAACAAATTTTAGTATCAAGATAGTTTTTTTTTTAAAGAGGGCTGACATTTTATTAAGAATGTTGGTTCTAACCGCTTTTCTATTTTTCCCCTCTTTTATTGGATATAATATTTACATTTCAAATTTTATCCCCTTACCATATTTCCCCCACCACCCAGGAACCCCTTATCCCATCCCCCCTCCTCCTGCCTCTATGAAGGTGTTACCCACCTACCCCCAGCCTCTCTCCCCACCCTCAGATTCCCCCCCCTCAGTGCTCAGCCTTCAGGGTACCAATGATCTTGTCTCCCACCTATGCCCAACAGGGCCATCCTCCCCTACATATACAGCTGGAGTCATGTGTCTCTCCCTATGTGCACCTGGGCTGGTGGTTTAGACCCTGGGGAGCTCTGGCTGGTTGGTATTCTTGCTCTCCTCACAGGGCCACCAGCCCGTATGGTTCACAGTTCCCTCAATTTACTCTCTATAACTCCTCCATTGGGAACTTTGATCAGATTAATGGATAGCTGTGGGTATCTGTCTCTGGGTATGTCCGACTCTGAGAGACCTCTAAGGAGACAGCCTTATCAGGCTGCTGTCAGCTTTCCCATCCTGACATCCTTATCAGCGTCTATTTTTGGTGACTGCCTATGGAATGAATACCCAGACACAATGGTCTCCCTACAACCCCCCCTTATGATTCTGACCCACACTGTGTCTCCATATTTGCTCCCTTGGTTATTTAGTTACTCCTTCTAAGAAAGACCTAGGCATCCTCACTTGTTCTTTCTTCTTCATGAGCTTCGTGTCTTCTGGTAGTTGAATCTTTGTTGTTTCAAACTTTTGGGCTAATCTCCGCTTATCAGTGAGTAAATACCATGTGTGTTCTTTTGTGATTGGGTTACCTCACTCAGGATGATATTTTCTAGATCCATCCATTTACCTAAGAATTTCTCGAATTCATTATTTTTAATAGCTGAGTAATATTCCATTGTGTAAATGTACCACATTTTTTGTATCCATTCCTCTGTTGAAGGGCATCTGGGTTCTTTCCAGCTTCTGGCTATTATAAATAGGGCTGCTATGAACATAGTGGAGCATATGTCTTTGTTATTTGTTGAGGCATTTTCTGGGTATATACCCAGAAGTGGTATAGCTGGGTCCTCAGGTAGTGCTATGTCCAATTTTCTGAGGAACCGCCAGACTGACTTCCAAAGTGGTTGTACCAGTTGCAACCCCACCAACAATGCAGGAGTGTTCCTCTTTCTTCACATCCTCGCCAGCATCTACTATCACCTGAGTTTTTGATCTTAGCCATTCTGACTGGTGTGAGGTGGTATCTCAGTGTTGTTTTGATTTGCATTTCCCTGATGACTAAGGATGTTGAGCATTTCTTAAGGTGCTTCTCGGCCATTTGAGTTTCCTCAGTTGAGAATTCTTTGTTTAGCTCTGTACCCCATTTTTTAATGGGGTTATTTTGTTGTTTGGCGTCTAATTTCTTGAGTTCTTTGTAAATATTAGATATTAGCCCCCTATCAGATGTAGGATTGGTAATGATCTTTTCCCAATCTGTTGGTTGCCGTTTTGTCTTGTTGACAGTGTCCTTTGCCTTACAGAAGCTTTGCAATTTGATGAGGTCCCATTTGTCGATTCTTGATCTTAGAGCATAAGCCATTGGTGTTCTGTTCAGGAACTTTTCCCCTGTGCCTAGGTATTCGAGGGTCTTCCCCAACTTCTCTTCTAATATTTTCAGTGTACCTGGCTTTATGTGAAGGTCCTTTATCCACTTGGAGTTGAGCTTTGTGCAAGGAGATAAGAATGGATTAATTTGCATTCTTCTACATGTTGACCTCCAGTTGAGCCAGCACCACTTGTTGAAAATGCTGTCCTTTTTCCACTGGATGAATTTAGCTCCCTTGTCAAATATCAAGTGACCATAGGTATGCGGGTTCATTTCTGGGTCTTCAATTCTGTTCCATTGATCGTCCTTTCTGTCTCTGTACCAATACCAAGCAGTTTTTATCACTACTGCTCTGTAGTACAGTTTGAGGTCCGGAATGGTGATTCCCCCAGAGGTTCTTTTATTGTTGAGAATAGTTCTCGCTATCCTAGGTTTTTTGTTATTCCAAATGAATTTGTAAATTGCTTTTTCTATCTCTATGAAGAATTGATTTGGAATTTTGATGGGGATTGCATTGAATCTGTAGATTGCTTTTGGCAGGATAGCCATTTTTACTAAATTAATCTTGCCAATCCAGGAGCATGGGAGATCTTTCCATCTTCTGAGATGTTCTTCAATTTCTTTCTTGAGAGACTTGAAGTTCTTGTCATACAGATCTTTCACTTGCTTTGTTAGATTCACTCCAAGATAATTTATTTTATTCGTGGCTATTGTGAAGGGTGTCATTTCCCTGATTTCTTTCTCTGCCTGTTTATCCTTTGAGTAGAGGAAGGCTACTGATTTGTTTGAGTTGATTTTATATCCAGCCACATTGCTAAAGTTGTTTATCAGGTTTAGGAGTTCTCTGGTGGAAGTTTTAGGTTCACTTAAGTATACTATCATGTCATCCGCAAATAGTGAAATTTTGACTTCTTCCTTTCCTATTTGTATCCCTTTGACTTCCTTTTGTTGTCTAATTGCTCTAGCTAAGACTTCCAGTACTATATTGAATAGGTAAGGTGAGAGTGGGCAGCCTTGCCTAGTCCCTGATCTTAGTGGGATTGCTTCCAGTTTCTCTCCATTTAGTTTGATGTTGGCTACTGGCTTGCTGTATATTGCTTTTACTATGTTTAGATATGGGCCTTGTATTCCTGATCTTTCCAAGACTTTTAACATGAAGGGATGTTGAATTTTGTCAAATGCTTTCTCAGCATCTAGTGATATGACCATGTGGTTTTTCTCTCTGAGTTTATTTATGTAGTGGATTACATTGATGGATTTCCGAATATTGAACCATCCCTGCATTCCTGGGATAAAGCCTACTTGATCTTGATGGATAATTGTTTTGATGTGTTGTTGGATTCGGTTTGCGAGAATTTTATTGAGTATTTTTGCATCAATATTCATAAGAGAGATTGGTCTGTAGTTCTCTTTCTTTGTTGGGTCTTTCTGTGGTTTAGGTATGAGTGTAATGGTAGCTTCATAGAATGAATTGGGTAGTGTTCCTTCTGTTTCTATTTGATGGAATAACTTGAAGAGGATTGGTATTAGGTCTTCCTTGAAGGTCTGAAAGAATTCTGCACTGAAACCATCTGGCCCCGGACATTTTTTGGTGGGAAGATTTTTAATGACTGTGTCTATTTCTTTAGGCGTTATGGGACTGTTTAGGTGGTTTATCTGCTCCTCGTTTAACTTTGGTACCTGGTATCTATCTAGAAAATTGTCCATTTCCTCCAGATTTTCCAATTTTGTTGAGTATAGGCCTTTGTAGTAGGATCTGATAATTTTTTTAATTTCCTCTGTTTCTGTTGTTATGTCTCCCTTTTCAGTTCTGATTTTATTAATTTGAATGCTGTCTCTGCGCCCTTTGGTTAGTCTGGCTAAGGGTTTGTCTATCTTGTTGATTTTCTCAAAGAACCAGCTCCTGGTTTTGTTGATATTTTGTATAGTTCTTTTTGTTTCGACTTGGTTGATTTCAGCCCTGAGTTTGATTATTTCCTGCCGTCTACTCCTCTTGGGTATACTAGCTTCTTTTTGTTCTAATGCTTTCAGGTTTGCTGTCAAGTTGTTGATGTATGCTCTTTCCACTTTCTTTTTGTGAGCACTTAGAGCTATGATTTTTCCTCTTAGTACTGCTTTCAATGAGTCCCACATGTTTTGATATGATGTGTCCTCATTTTCATTTAAATCTAAAAAGTCTTTAATTTCTTTCTTAATTTCTTCCTTGACCAAGTTGTCATTGAGTAGAGCATTGTTCAGTTGCCAAGTGTATGTCGGTTTTCTGATGTTTTTGTCCATGTCAAAGACAAGTCTTAATCCATGGTGGTCTGATAAGGTGCTGGGGATTATTTCAATCTTTTTGTATCTGTTGAGGCCTGTTTTGTGACCAATTATATGGTCTATTTTCGAGAAGGTACCATGAGGTGCTGAGAAGAAGGTGTATTCTTTTGTTTTAGGGTGAAATGTTCTATAGATGTCAGTTAAGTCCAATTGGTTCATAACTTCTGTTAGTTTCATTGTGTCTCGATTTAGTTTCTGTTTCCATGACCTGTCCATAGCTGAGAGTGGGGTGTTGAAATCTCCCACTATTATTGTGTAGGGTGCAATGTATGCTTTAAGTTTTAGTAAAGTGTCTTTTATGTATGTGGGTGCCCTTACATTTGGGGCATAGATGTTGAGAATTGCAAGTTCCTCTTGGTACATTTTTCCTTTCATGAATATGAAGTGTCCTTCTTTATCTTTTTTGATTACTTCTGGTTGAAAACTGATTTTATTTGATATTAGAATCGCTACTCCAGCTTGTTTCTTGGGACCATTTGCTTGGTAGATTGTTTTCCAACCTTTTACTCTGAGGTAGTGTCTGTCCTTTCCACAGAGGTGCGTTTCCTGAGTGCAGCAAAATGTTGGGTCCTGTTTACGTATCCAGTCTGATAGTCTATGTCTTTTTACTGGAGAATTGAGTCCATTGATATTAAGAGATATTAAGGAAAAATAAGTGTTGTTTCCTGTTATTTTTGTTATTGGCAGTGGGGATATGTTTGTGTAGCTACCTTCTTTTACGGTTTTTGGAAGATTACTTTCCTGCTTTTTCCAGGTTGTAGTTTCCCTCCTTGTGATGGAGTTTTCCACCAATTATCCTTTGAAGTGCTGGGTTTGTGTTGAGATACTGTGTAAATTTGGATTTGTCATGGAATATTTTGGTTTCTCCATCAATAATGATTGACAGTTTTGCTGGGTATAGTAGTCTGGGCTGACATTTATGTTCTTTTAGGGTCTGTATGATATCAGTCCAGGATCTTCTGGCTTTTATGGTCTCTGGTGAGAAGTCTGGTGTAATTCTTATAAGTCTGCCTTTATATGTTACTTTGCCTTTTTCCCTTACTGCTTTTAGTATTTTTTATTTGTTTTGTACATTTGATGTTTTGACTATTATGTGGCGGGAAGTATTTCTTTTCTGGTCTAAACTATTTGGAGTTCTGTAGGCTTCTTGTATATTTATGGACATCTCTTTCTTTAGGTTAGGGAAGTTTTCCTCTATAATTTTGTTGAGAATATTTACTGGTCCTTTAAGTTGGGAGTCTTCCCCCTCATCTATTCCTATTATCCTTAGGTTTGGCCTTCTCATTGTGTCTTGGATTTCTTGTATATTTTGGGTTAGTAGCTTTTTGTATTTTGCATTTTCTTTGACAGTTGTGTCTATGTTTTCCATGGTATCTTCTGCACATGAGATTCCCTCTTCCATCTCTTGTATTCTGTTGGTAATACTTGTATCTATGACTCCTGATCGTTTTTTTAAGTTTTCTATCTCCAGGGTGTTCTCCCTTTGTGATTTCTTTATTGTTTCTACTTCCGTTTTTAGATCCTGCATGGTTTTGTTTAATTCCTTCTCCTGTTTGGTTGCATTTTCTTGTAATTCCTTAAGGGATTTTTGTGTTTCCTCTCTAAGGGTTTCTATCTGTTCTTTGAGAGTGTTATTTATGTCTTTCTTAAAGTCCTCTATCATCATCATGAGAAGTGATTTTAATTCTGAATCCTGCTTTTCTGGTGTGATGGGGTGTTCAGGGCTTGCTATGATGGGGGAACTGGGTTCTGATGATGCCATGTAACTTTGGTTTCTGTTGCTTACGTTCTTGTGCCTGCCTTTTGCCATCTGGTTAATTCTAGTGCTACCTGTACTTCTGTCTCTGATTGAAGCCTGTCTTTCCAGTTGTCTCGCTTTTGTTTGGTCTTCTAGGAGTCCAGATGTCTTTGTGGTTTTTTTCCAGCTGCCCTGATTACAGTGGTATCTCTAGGATGCCTCAGGATATGGTGCCTCCAAGGTAGCAGTCCAGCTAGATGTCTGCTGTTCTGGGTGCAGTGTCTCCTCTTGGATATCTCAGGGTATGTTGTCTGACACTCTGAGTTCAGTTGTTCCTCTGTGGCTCTGGGTTGAGCGGACCTTCCAGTATGTCTCAGGTGGAATCCGGGGTCCACACAACTGCAGACCTGGTAGAGGTCTGGTCTGGGACTCAGACCCTGCAGGCCTCAGACCGGAGGGGGGGCGAGCAGCAGAAGGAGCGTGCTAGTGCTGGCTATGGGTTCTATGGATCCCCCAGAATGTGTCTGGGGGACTCCTGGGTGCACTTATCCGCAGGCCTCAGACTGCAAGAGGGGCGAGCAGGGGAAGGGGCGTGCTAGCGCTGGCTATGTGTTCTATGGATCCCCCAGAAAGTGTCTGGGGGGCTCCTGGGTGCACTTACCCGCAGGCCTCAGACTGCAGGAGGGGCGAGCGGTGGACAGGGCGTGCTAGCGCTGGCTATGGGTTCTATGGATCCCCCAGAATGTGTCTGGGGGGCTCCTGGGTGCACTTACCCGCAGGCCTCAGACTGCAGGAGGGGCGAGCGGCGGAAGGGGCGTGCTAGCACTGGCTATGTGTTCTATGGATCCCCCAGAATGTGTCTGGGGGGCTCCTGGGTGCACTTATCCGCAGGCCTCAAACTGCAGGAGGGGCGAGCGGCGGACTGGGCGTGCTAGCGCTGGCTATGGGTTCTATGGATCCCCCAGAATGTGTCTGGGGGGCTCCTGGGTGCACTTACCCGCAGGCCTCAGACTGGAGGAGGGGCGAGCGGCGGAAGGGGCGTGCTAGCACTGGCTATGTGTTCTATGGATCCCCCAGAATGTGTCTGGGGGGCTCCTGGGTGCACTTACCCGCAGGCCTCAGACTGCAGGAGGGGCGAGCGGCGGACGGGGCGTGCTAGCGCTGGCTATGGGTTCTATGGATCCCCCAGAATGTGTCTGGGGGGCTCCTAGGTGCACTCACTCGCAGGCCTCAGACTGCAGGAGGGGCGAGCGGCGGACGGGGCGTGCTAGCGCTGGCTATGGGTTCTATGGATCCCCCAGAATGTGTCTGGGGGGTTCCTGGGTGCACTTACCCGCAGGCCTCAGACTTGAGGAGGGGCGAGCGGCGGAAGGGGGAAGTTATAATTTCTTAAATGGTACAAAATTTACTTTGATTTCAAATTTAAGGTTTTCATTGGTACGAGCTTCTTATTAATATAAAAGTGAGATGAATATTGTTACTCTCATAGGCACTGTGCCTGTATAACACATTTAGGAATACAAGGCTTAGACCCAGTCCTTCTTTAACTTTTTTAACTTATTTGAGATGGTTAGCCTGTGAGTTAAGGGCCTATAGCAAATTCATTGCTTTGAGTTTATTGTTAGGGTGTTTTCTATATTTTCTTTAGAAATAGCTGAGAGGAATTAACAGACAATAGTCCAGATTGCCTTACATAAATAGTTGGTTTTCAAAACATCAGAAATCCACAGAACTGACATTACAAACATTTCTGTATTAATGTTCATTTTGATTAGAGACCTGTCTGCTCCTGACAGCTTCCTGTCTTGGATTCTAAGAAGAAATTGAGCATCTTTGGAGTTATTCCAATTGTGGTGAGTCAGCCACTAGGCAAGAATTGCCTCTTTCCATCTACAGACAAATCACTGTCCAGAAAAGGACACACTTTCAGAATAGTGGACTGATTATATCTGCCAAGACAGAGTAATCAGCCCTTAATAATTCTGCATCACTAGGTCTGTCAGATGATCCTGGGCCAGAAGGCTGAAGATCGGGTGCTCCATTGTTCTGTAGTATAGGGACTGTCCAGGTGTTCAGCGGTCTCTATAAATTGGCTATGTTTTAGAAGCTATGCTTTGTGCTTCACATAATCTCAGTTAACTCAGTCATTCTGGATTTCTGATGGGGTTGAAAACTTATAGTCTCATAGACAATCCTTGCTATTTACTTTGAGAGAAAAGATTTGAGAGGATGGTTTTCAGCTGACATTCATTCTAAAGCCAAGGAAAAATAGCCAGGTTCAGAACTAAGTCTTTTATTTAGGAGAGATGACAGAGGTTTTGCTTAGTCAACAAAATGATGGACTGGGTATTAGGACTATCTTGCACTTTACTGACATAAATTGGTATAGTTATGCTCTAACTGTATTTTGAGAGAAAAGTTTTATTTTAACAGGAAGGATGATATGTAGGAGGAGCTAAGGTGGGAGGAGTACAGAGAGGAGGAGTAAGGAGAGGAGGAGGAGAAGGAGAGGAGGAGCTAGGTGATGGGGGGGGGGCAGACATGGAGGCAGATGTTCACATGTCTCCACCAGTCAAAGATAGTTGATATATCTAGGTTGGGTATTAGGTTACAGTTCTGATTGATATTGAGCATTACCAAATTTATAAAGCCATTATTGGTTAACATTAAAAAATTTTGTATAAAAGCAAAAAGGAGAAGGGGGTATGGGATAGGGGTTTTCTAGGGAGGGGAAATGGGGAAAGGGGATGGCATCTGAAATGTAAAATAAAAATTAAAAAAAAAAAAAAGAGCATTGGCTGCTTTTCCAGAGGTCTTGAGCTCAATTCCCACCAACCACATGGTGGCTCATAAGCATCTATAATGGGATCTGATGCCCTCTTCTGTCATGCAGGCATACATACAAATACAGCAGTCATATACATACATACATACACACACACACACACACACACACATTAAAAGAGTGACAATCTGAAAATTTATAGTAAACGTGATAAAACGTTTGAAGAAATGCTGAATATTTAATTTGGTAAAAGAGCACAAATACTATCCTAGTAAATATTATGCAACATTTAGTTTGAGGAATGAGACAGCTTTAACTTTCTTTATAAAGCAAAAAAATAAAATAAAAATAAAAAACTGACAATTTCACAATATCTACATTAACAAATAAAAGAGGATATTCTATTGATACGTATTAATGTTATTAATTACTCAAAAATAAAAACCATGAATTAAAGCATTTTTAGGTAAAGTTCTTTCAGCATGTGTTTATCACAGCCCCAGGAAACCGACTTTTTAATTCTAGGCGCAGACATGCTGATTTCTCTTTAAAGAGAAAACACAGAGACTGTTTACACAGACTGTGATTCAGCATACATCACCAACCATTACATCAGCACAGTGAATGATAACATCAAGAGAAATATTTGGGGAAGCTATATGAGTGGACAAGTTTTTGTTCCTACTGCAAGCACCAGTATCTTAGTTTGTTTCTTATGTGATGAGATCCTTTCTCTTAATCCTCACCTACAGCCCTCAGAGGCAGCTGAGCCATCTGAGTTTAGTAGGCAGCATCATAGTTGAGACCTTAAATGCTTCCATCATAAGCTGAAGGCTGGGACACCAGCCTATGCAGCTGCTAGGATCTATGAGAGCTTCATGAGGGACAGTGTCAAGCAAGGAGTCAGGTTACTGGGAGTGTTCCCATAACAGGGACTGGGACCCAGGCTCCTACATCTCTCTTTGCTTTGAACAAACTTTCTCTCTTACAGTCTCTCACTGGTGATGGACTATGTTATCACAGGCTAAAAGCAACAAGGTTGAGCCAAAATAAATTTTTCATCTTTTTGTTTGTTTGTTTGTTTGTTTGTTCGTTTGTTTTTCGAGACAGGGTTTCTCTGTAGACCAGGCTGGCCTCGAACTCAGAAATCTTCCTGCCTCTACCTCCCAAATGCTGGGATTAAAGGCGCGCGCCACCACTGCCCAGCTAAATTTTTCATCGTTTAAAACTGATTTGTATGGGGGGTAATTTTGACTGAATGGTGGCTATTTATTCACATTTTGTTTTTTGTTTTTTTGTTATTGTTTGCATATGTATCTGTTTGAATGTTTGAAGGTTAGAGATACACTGGAGTGATAAATAAAAGTCTAGCTGTTCAAAGTCACATGGCTGGCTATAGTACAAGCGAACTGACCAACAAAGCTGTGTGTGCGTGCGTGTGGGCGTGTGCTTTGTAAGATAATCTGACAATATTATATGAGAATGCAAAATATGAGCTGGCATTTGAAAAGAACCAAACAAATTTAAACCTGCAGATATTGACATACGTTGTAAAGAAGAACAGAACTAAAAACATATCCACCTAAAGACCTAAACTGAATGAGATCAAATATTGATCAAAAATGCAGCAGATCAACCAGTATATTATATGAAGTTTCTTGAAAAACATTCATATTCAGCTTTGAACCCTAGAAACTGAAAAAACAACGCTGATTCCTTTAACACTGAGTCTTTTTGATGAAGGAGAAATTTTAAATTTTAATTATGAAATAAAACAACAAAAGCTTTCTACATTTCCACATTGCTCGGTGGTTAATAAAGACGAACTGTCGGAGACGGGGTGGGGGGTGGTTGGCCTTCTATTTCCTTTATGAAGCTTTCCCCTTCCCTCCCCACCTGGCCCACATAGTGACAGTAGAAACTTACTTAAGAAATAAAGATACAAAATCATCATATGAGTCTATGAGTCTCCTCATGCCCTGGGCCCCTGAGTCTCCTACCCTGAGCCAATTGTTCAAAACTCAGTTTTGTTCCCTCTCACAATCTCGCCTTGCACCAAGCAATTAGCGTCTACCTTCCCATCTCTAAGTTTTGAGAATCTGAACACCTAGGCTGTGGATTTGTAAACTAAAATTGTATCTGATACTCACTAAATGTTTATTAACAGTTAAGTGCTGTAATAAGCACTTTGTTGTATTATTTTTACACCATTCATGGAAAAACAGCCTGATTTTACAGACAAGAAAACTGAGGCACAGAAAGGTTAAGAACCTCTCCAAAGAAATCATAATGTTGGTCCTTGCATAAACTTGTAGACTCCAAAATCAATGCCATTAAGACATTGATGCAACTTGCTTTCTGGCTAATTAACACTTAAATACTAAGTAATCGATAAGGAAACTTGTTGAACGAAATGAATTGATTGTGCTCAGCATTTTATACTGCTACTTCTGTGTAACTACGATGAACCTGAGTAAGAATGGACAAGCAGACTACCAAAGACACAATTAAGTGTCTTCCTGAATTCAAAACTCAACTGTGGCAGGGGTTGAAACCACACATGATTCTCTGGACTCTGAGAAACACCACATCTCACCTCTCTGAGAAAACTGTAAATACACTGCAGTTTCTCTGATGTTAAAAATAACTTGGCAAGTAGGCAAGGAAGTGAAGTGGTTGGAGGCCAGAAACACGTCTATGAGTCACTGCAGTGAGACAGAGAGCCCAGGAGATCACTCACACCTGAAAAGGACTGCTGAATCACATGTGCCAGAGGTGGAAATCTAGGTCAAATATAAGATAGCCTTAGTGAGCATCCAAGCGTGTCTGCTGTACCTACAGTGTTCTTGGCAGTAACAAGCTCTGGGATGGATTTGTAGGCATAGCTGAGCCAGGCATCTTAGCTGATAACAACAGGTTATTAAAGCAGTTATAAACATCAAGGGAGCCGTTTCCAAGAAAAGAACAGGACCCACCCACTGTGGGCAAAGCTTCTATGCTTCTGCCAAGCTTGCATTATTGGTATGAAAACCTGCTATAGGGGTAAAATCAAAATTTTACTGTTGACACCAAATACTGTGAAACAGCAAACATGTCTTCAAGAAACAGTTGCAAGATTTTGCAGCACACTGACTATGGAATGAGATGCAGCCTTCGAGATGGCTGGATCCTCACTGAAACCCTCAAGGTCTTTTGGCATAAATACAAGTTTGATCCTTTGTAATTATTATGAATCTAGAGATCAAACCAAAGATTGAAAATCAGCTAGAGAATGGGAAGAAAAAAAGAAAACAGTTTTAGAGTCTGCTGTCACTGCATTGGGAAAACATGGTATCCACCATTGTGGAGAGGCCACCTTCTAAAGATAACCAGCATTGCCCTGGTGCTATTTGGTGGCACTACAGAAGATGCTGGGCACTACAGAAGGCAACTGGTAATCTTAATCCCCAGATCCTTGCTGGATTACCTGGCCTTGTGCAAGGAGCCTAAGTCTATCCCAGTAGGAAATGACTACGTAAGAAAGAAATACCCGCCATAGCAGCTGCTGTTGTTGCTGCTGCTGCCAGCCTTGCTGGAACCCCAAAACTTTCCAGGGCAGGGATCTCCATCCCTACCTATTGCCTTACCTCCAGGAACTGGAGCTCCTCTACCTGGTTTGAGACCACTCTTGAGCCCACCCACTGGCCTGTCCCCTGCTCAAGGAACACTGATGTGCATGCCTTGTTTCATGAATGAATGCCCTCCACCAGAAATTAGAGGTACACCTTCCCCTAGAATGCACACACCAAGACCCTAGGATGTGGCTAATGAAGACGATTCTTTCTTCCCCCTGAAATGCATCTCGGGAAATTACGTAGCCTGTGAGCTCTTTGTCCCATTTTTTTGTATTAATTACAGAAAAAAAAAAGAAAAAAGAAAAAAGAAATGCACCAAGCAATTATATGAAACAACTCTGAAAGTGTGAAAACTTTATTCTGAAGACTCCAAAAGCAGGGTGGTGAGATGGACCAGTAAGTGAAATGCTTGCTGCACAAGCCTGAGAATCTGAGCTCAAGAACCCAAAGCCTCAAAAAAACACTGAGCCTGTGACCTTGATCCTGGAAGGTAGATATGAGAGAATCCTAGGGGTTGGCCCAGCCAGCTAGTCCAGCTGAGTCAGCAGGCTCCAGGACCAGAAAGAGACCCCATCTCAAAAAATAGTGAAAAGTGAGAGTGGAAGACAGCCAGATTCAATACACACATACACACACACACACACACACACTCCTGCTTCTAAAATTAAGCATTTTTAACATCTTATGTTTATGTTAAATTTATACACATAATTCTAAACTTAAATTTTAAAACTAACAACATAAATGGTATGCTCTGGGTTCTTAAAGTGGAGATTTCAAATTAACTTTGGACCTTTTTTTGAAGTTTTTCACTATGTAGTCAAGGCTGGCCTCAATACTCCTCCTCCTCCTGCCTCATGCTCCATAATGTTGAATGCACAGGCATGGGCTATCATGCCCAACTTAAATATTTCTCTTTTCATATCAAAAAAAGAACTCAATAAGAGAGTGTTTTAAAAGAACATACATAGGAACTCAGAAGCAACTTCAATCAACAGATTAGCCTGCTTGAGATTTAAGAAAAATGAAGCTGGGCACAAGCACCTACATCTATAAACCCTGCACTCAAGAGACTCTGAGGCAGGAAGAATGTCAGTTCCAAGTCAGCCTAGTCTATATACCCAGACCTTGTCTCTAAAAAGAATTTTACATGCAATTTTAATATTATTTTCCCCTCTTATTTGCAGGAAATAAAATTTAAAGATGCCCCCTGATGTTAACAATGGCAAGAAAGGCAAAGTCTGGGAGAGTATTTCCAGAGCAACCTTACAAGGCCTACCTTGTGTGGTAAAGACTTGAGGTGAGCTCCAGTCACTCCAGACTCCTGAGCCATCCAGTCTTTTGCTCCTCACCTGGACCTCATATGAAGATCCAGGAAGCACATTGTCTACCAGCAGAGATGTAGCTGAGACGATTTCAGCAGCCTGTTAAATGTTATGTTGAAATATCAGAACATCAAGTTGATGTGAAATGTTTGCCAAGGCTGATAATACGTAAGCCAAGGCAACTTTCAAAGAGTTATAATCTTACAGATGAACTGCCTGAATACAAAATTTAAACAGAAACCAATGGCCAAATGAAAAAGAAATGCCATGCACCTGTCAATAAAACATTAAAGAGCCTATAGACCGAGCAACAAATGTAACCACTGACAGTAACTGAACGCTAATGTCCATATAGTCTTTATGATTTTTGAGAAACGATCCCAAAATTATTGGGAATCTTGTAGCCATTTTGCCATCTGTCACACTGGTGGAAAACAATGTGGAGAAGTATAGAGAGGGCTGTAAGAGTCCTGAAGGAAAGCTGCACAGAGGAGGGACATGAATGATATTAAATCCTGACCTCTACAGGGTATGTGTACCACTAATAAACTAAAGGAGGAAACATCTAAGGCCAAAACCCTGCAGAAACCAAACTCTAGCTAGGATCTGTGAGGCTCATTCAGTTTTCTAAAAAATGTTCTCCAATCGAACTCCCTGGTCTCTTCAAGACTGTGAGAGGAAGAAAGGGGCCATAGGGTAAAAATGATGAAAAAGCATAAGGTATGCGTAGAACAGAATCAGGACCTTCACGCTTACAATCCTGTGATCTCCAACCTCCTAATGAGAAAGCATCTTGCAATAGCCTTCACTCTGCATTTGTTTATACACCTGACACCAAGGGTTCCCAACCTGTCTCTTGCAAAAATAAGGTCTTAGAAAAATAACACAGTTCTAAAAGACTGATTTTTTTTTTTTACCTTGAAATGATGTAATGCTATGTTCACTATGTGCCATGAAACTTTTCACACGGCCCCATGGGCCATTTGTAACCTCCTTCTCCCCACCCACCCCATCTCCACCATATCATCCATGGCACAGTTCTCTCCTGTCAGCTTCAGCCACTTCAGCCACACTGGCCTCTGCATTGCTGGTCCATCTGCTTGTAATCCAGTTCCCCAGACACCTACCTACCCAGCCATCTCCTTCAAAGCTTTGTTCAAATGTCACCCTCCCAATGAGGCCTGCTCCAACCTCCACTCACTATGATGATATTTCATCATCCTCTTATCCAGCTCTACAACCTCTAGGTATCTTGCTGCATCTAGATCAGCTCCTGGCAACAAACAGCCATTCAAAAGATACTTCGGTGTATAAGCGAAAGAGGATGCTGATCGGCTTCATGACAGAAATGCATACATTGTTTGTCAACACACTAAGCAATAAAAAAGTAAAGATGCCATGTAAATCAGCAGTCTCCAGATAAAAACAGTTATAACTACAAGTTAAAATGCTATAACTGGCCGGGTGGAGGTGACACACACCATGAATCCCAGCACTCGGGGGCAGAGACAGGCAGATCTCTGACTCTGAGGCCAGCCTGGTCTACAAAGCAAGCTCCAGGACACCAAGAACTACAAGAAAAACCCTACCTCAAAAAATTTTTTTAACCTGGATTCCTTCCTGTCAAGTGTAAACTATCTCAATATGTAATAATGAAAATAGTCCATTCTACTCTAGAAAGCACAGGCACATTTAGCAGGCAAGGGTTATTTCTAAGAGACTTAGGAATCTTTAATTGCTTCTTAAAATTTCACTTTTTTTGCCAAAATATACTTACCTCTCTTACAATTGTAGAATTCTCTAAATATTTCACCTGATATTGAAGAGGAAATGGTGCTATTGTTTGGCTGTCCCAAGAAATCTTTAAATTACCATCATCTGTGACTTCCATATGCAAACCTAGTGGTGGATCGGGCTTCACTTAAGGAAAAAAAAAAGACTTTTAAGCTGGCCAATTTTCAGGGCAATCATATATGAATAAAATGAAGTTGAGATAAATAACTTGCCTTTCAAACACTTAAAATGTTACCTCATTTGAGGGCTAATTACAGAGTTAAATCAGAGATGCAGAATGGGCCCTTCCCTTCTGCAAACCCTGTCGTCCCAGCAAACCCTGTCTTCATTCTCTCCCCTGTGAGGGAAAGGCTATAAACCAGGAAATGAGATGGTTTTGATAAATGTGATTTCCTTCTATAAAAAGTCTTCCTAACTTCACATTGCTAGTAATTTCAGTCTTACTTGGAGTCTCTGCCTAGTCCGAGTCACTGTGCCTGCTATTGCTGGTCAAGAGAACAAGAGCAGTGTGCAGAACAGTATTCAGAAAATGCACAGACCTGGGCAAAAGTCGGCTTATTCATCCATGTAAAATAGCAATCTAAAGCACACCAGTCAACTCAGAACAAACATGACCATGCAATAATTGCACCATTAGAAGGACCGGTCTCTCTTTAGACAAGAGAGTGGGGATTTCAACTAGGTAAACATGTACATATTAACATTTGTGTATGTATGCGCATATATATGTACTTGATTATTCCAACCGATAAGAAAATACTTTAAATATGTGAAGAAACAATTTAAACATCTTACAGGCAAAGATTAACAAATTATGGTTCATACCATAAAGGTATGAATTCAAGCAGCCATTATTCTTTTATTCAAATCTGAAGACACTTATTTTTTGTGACTTGTTACAAGTTTAAGCTAGTATAAACAGGGTGAGCTAAGCACGAACCAACATGTAAATTTTACTGTGTTCCCAGGAGCAAAAACAACACAGAAACTTAAAAAAATAAATACAGCAAAGAGTGGTGAAAGTACACACAATTGCAGGCTATTTCACATTTCCTATCTTCTACCAGTGTACACTCATATGTAAACATGCAAAAGATATATACGTATCATTACGTATTACAAAAAGATGTTTTCTGGGTCTCCTATACCCAGCTCAGCACTGCTGCAGTTCAACCACTCATCAAGAGTCTGGGAAGCCAGGCAGTGGTGGTGCACGCCTTTAATCCCAGCACTTGGGAGGCAGAGGCAGGTGGATTTCTGAGTTCGAGGCCAGCCTGGTCTACAGAGTGAGTTCCAGGACAGCCAGGGCTACACAGAGAAACCCTGTCTCAAAAAAACAAAACAAAACAAAACAAACAAATAAACAAAAGAGTGGGGGAGACTTGCCTTCCATCTAAGCAGCCCACCTTGAACTGTGATCAAAATAACTACACTTTACCAAGTCTGATGTCACTCTCCAACTAAGTTTACTCTGCCTCTTGGCATAATGTGCCATGCAGCTGCATACACCTTCGGTGAAATGTTTTTTATCCACAGTTATATATATGTGTATATATAGATACACACTGCAGCTGTCTTCAGACACACACTAGAAGAGGGCATCGGATCCCATTGCAGATGGTTGTTAGCCACCATGTGGTTGCTGGGAATTGAACTCAGGACCTCTGGAAATGCTCTTAACTGCTGAGTCATCTCTCCAGCCCTTATCCACAGTTTCTAAAACAACACAATTGCCTTAATTCTTACTAATGTCTGTTAGTGCTTTTCTTCCTGAATTCTAACTGGATGATCTGACAGAATCCATATGCTAACAACTCCCAAAGATATATATATTTTCCCTGAATTTTGGAAGCTTATATCCAACTGCCTATTCAATACCTCGTAGAACTCTTAAGAGTCATCTCACACAAAGTGACCTTGATTTTTGCATATACACCTAATCCCAGGCATTCCTCTCTGAAGAACTGGTGTTTTCATTGATGGAGATTTTTAGGAGCAAACTGAAAGGTAAATCTTAATTCCTCTCTGTCCTTTAGCTCCTACAAAGGAATCTCATCAGTTCCACACACCTTTATTGCTACAGCCCTAAACTAACTGGCCAATCCTGACAGCCTCTCATCTAGGCTCCTCCTCCTACCCACACACCTGTTCTTTTCCCTTTAATAATAACATTCTTCACAAGGTAGAATAGAATCTGAACATATAGATATGTGTGATCATATCACACAGCTGATCCTATCAACTCCTAATCAAAAGTGTCCATATAAATAGCATCAAATCAGAACTCTCTAATCCTGGCCTCTGGTGTTCTCTGTCCATTAGTAACTCTGATCCAATCCCCTACAAGGCACACTAACGCCACACTTGGGCGCTCCTCATTTCATCACTGGGATTTTGTCTTTGTTCCGGGGAATGAATGTGTTCTGTTTTGAAGCATTTCTTACTCTGGAGTTTTACATGAATACCTACCTCTTCCTCATTTAGTTATTACTAAATAGATCATTGACCATCATAGTGGAAGTGACAATCCCGGAATCAACACTACTACATAACACATCTTCATTCTTTCACGGCACTTACAAATTTTTGGATATTTCAAGTTCAAATATAAGAAATTGATTTTTTTCTAATACCTCTGTATTAGGACAAAATTAAGAATTTCTGAACACATATAAATTCAATGATCACACATTACTTTAACTACTTTTCTTGGAAATCAAATTAAATGCAGTGGTGATCTAAGTGCTTTTTAAAATTACCTAGTTTTGAAAAGATAAGAATATGAAGCTAAATAAATAGTTTATCATTTTCTTCCTGTGACATAATTCCACAATTGAATTGCTTGGGTCTTATTGTCATTATGTTGCAAAAGAGCTATGCTTATGTCTCTGGATAACAGCTTACTTGAAAGTCCTATTGTTAAAATAGTTAAGCAAGCGTCCAAAAGTACTACCTTAAGTCATGTAAAAAGAAGCAATGTTTGGAGCTGTGTGGGAAATTGTGAGAGATAAATGGAAAAGTGTTTTCAGTGGCATCAAGATCCATGAACCAAAGGCAAATGAGGAGAGTTGCTTAGAGAGTGGTGAGACTGTTCTCCTGGCAAAGTGCCTATCACATGAGTTTGGATCCCCAGTATCCACTGAAAACATAGGAATGTAGGCATGGTGGTGTGGTCTACACCCCTAGTGCTGAGGGCCCAAAGACAGGAAGGTCCCTGGAGCTCAGGACCAAGCTAGTCTTGCCAAACTGGTGGGCTCCAGACTCAGTGAGAAACCCTCTCACAATAAACTAAAATAAAAATAAAATAAGGAAGATCAATAAAGGAGAAAATTCAACATTGACCTTTGGCCCCTACCTGCAGCTGCCCACACATATGCACACGTATGAAAAGATGCATGTTATCATTCCAGAACATGGAAATAAAATATAGTAAAGCTGCTACAGAACATACAATTAAACACAATGTACATCACTGTGTATATAAAACTAACTACCTTAATACCTGCCAGTGTTATTCACAACTATGAATTAAATATGTAAGTTTGCTAAAGGAGCCTTGAGGATCTTTGCAATAAAAAAGTGTGGTACTCTACCCATGTGAGGCTGTCTTGTACTTGGGCTGCACAGTGGATGGCTTGACTGTTTACTGCTCTGTATTGACTCTGCTCAGTACTACAACTCTGCTGTATGAACAGGAAGCCTGCCTCATTCCCTACAGTGTCTCCAACCTCTATACTAATACCTGCACACATGACGTTTAAGATATATTTATTGGAAAAGTAAATTCAAGTAAAAATGTTTTTAATAATTTTCAAAAATAGTTACCTAATATATAAACATGATAATCAAACAATATACATCCATTCACTAAATCCAAGACTTAAAAGAGCCACAGGTGCTTCAAAAGACCATTTCAGTGCTAACATTAGAGACATTTACTACTGTGAACACATGAAGAGGTTGCCTATAACACCCTAGGACTACATTCCCCATGTTTTTCAGTAGCAATCACAGTGATGTAAGCCAGTGAAAATCTTTAACCCACAAGTAACCTTTCAACATCTTTGCATGATTGATTGTTTTTAGGGCCACTGTCACTCTGAAGTGCAACTTACCAACAAGCATGGGCTGCAGTGACATCAGAGGTGACTGAAAACTCACACCAGCAGATGTGATTTCCAAATACATCAGAAGAGCATAGTTGAGTTTGGCTCTGGGTACCGGAACATGACATTCACATTCCCGAACACTGCAGTTGCACTGGACAGTCTGAAAGCTGTCTTTCAGCGGGGGCAGAGGCAAAGCATCTATGACTTCAGGCCTATATTTAAATGTAAGAGCAAAATGTAAGATGGGTATGGAGACTGAGCAGGTTTGGAAAGCAGAATATCAAATCCAGCTTAAAGGTGGGCTAATCAGAAAGAATCGACAGTTAGAGCAGACTGACTGTCAAGGGAGCATAAGCAAGGGGACAAAGGCACTAACAAGAAAAGTCACTCTAACATACCACCCACAGTGAAAATACCCTTAAAAATATGAAATAAGGGCTTTTTCAGACATGACTAAACTTAAAGAATCATCTTCAGACCTGCATTATAAAAATGCTATAGAAAGGCTCTGGACACAAGGAAATAAAAGAACCTTGAAATCTGGTGTCACACAAAGGAATAAAGTTTGACTCCAAGGATAATTATTTATTGTCTGATTAAATCAAGATTGGCATTGGCGGCCATGTATTTACATGGTACTTCATAGACTGAAGTATGCAGTATGAACACTAAGCTGGGGGAAGCAGAACTGTACAACTGAAATGATACATGACATACAAAGTGGTATAGAGTTGCTTAGATTCTAAGACGCGTCATAATTCTAAAGCTACTAAAATAGTAAGTCGTGTAGATAAAGCCAGTAAGCATCAAAGAAGATTAAATGGAATCATAAAAATAAGCAAAAACCAAGAAAAAATGCAACTGGTGGTGGCTCACGACTTTAATCCCAGCACTGGAGAGGCAGAGGCAGGCAGATTTCAAGTTCGAGGTCAGTCTGGTTTACAGAGCAAGGCCAAGGCCAAACAGAGCTTCACAGAGAAACTCTGACTCCAAAGTCCAAAACCACAAACAAATGGAGAAAAGAAGAAAAAAGAGAAGGCTTGAGACTAGATTTGGTGGCATTAAATGTAAATGGTCTAAATGTCTCCCTTAGAAGGCAGTCAGTAGCAAACTGAGCAAAAAAAAAAAAAAAAAAAAAAAAAAAAAAAAAAAGACTCAATTATAAACCTCTCATAAGAAATCAATTTTAACACTAAAACTCAAATTTACTAAAGAAGATGGTTAGAAAAAGATACGCTATTTCAAGGTAAATTAAAACAAAGCTGAAGAGCTACATTAAAGTCATAAAGCTGAATATAGGGCAATAATTATTTTCCAGGGTAAAGAAGGTCATTCATAACAAAAAATTGTGGAGGGGGTCACCAAAAGTACATATAATATGTGTTACCTAATGACAGGTAGAAATAGGCTATTTATAATTACTGGTAAAAAGTTCAACTCTTCTCTAAAATTTAATATAACAAGTCAGGAGGAAGAGCTGAACAACACTGTCAAACAACTTGACCCATGTAGTGAGATTAGTTCTCCACATCCTAGCCATACTAAATTCACCTTGCAGCAAACCATCATTTACCATGGCCAAATTGTACAAAATAAGCCATCCCTTTCATAGAAGAACAGTATTGGCCAAGAGCAGCAGCCTTTCTGACAGGACAAGGGGAAAGTAGATCCAATTATCTACTATCTACTTGCTACTATCTATTTAATTTTAGCTTTAAAAATAAATAAGCTTCTTCATATATATGAGAATTAAATATAGTGTTTATGGTGGTTTGAAGAGGTATGGCCCTCATAGATGCATGTGTTTGAATGCTTGGCCATAGGGAAAGTCACCATTAGGAGACATGGCCTTGTTGAAGGAAGTGTGGGCTTTGAGGTCAATATATGCTCAAGCAATACCCAGTATGGCCCACAGTCTCCTTCTGCTGCCTATGGATCAAGACATAGAACTCTTGGATCTTCCAGTACCATGTCTACCTGCATATTGCCATGCTTCCTGACATGACAATAATACACTAAATCTCTGAAAGGATAAGCCAGCCTCAATTAAATGTTTTCCTTTATAGGAGTGGTTGTGGTCATGGTGTCTCTTCATAGCAATGGAACCCTAAGACACAGGCGAAGAGGAAGAGAAGAAATCATAGAGGCTGAGGGAGATGGCTCAGTGGGTAAGGTGCTCACTATACAATCATGAGGGCCTTATTTTGAATTTGATAAAGCTATAGAAGCTGGATGCAATTGCAAACATCTATTATTCCAGTACTTTCACCATAAAATGGAAGCAGAAACAGGAGAATCCCTAGAAGCTCTCAGGCTAGCTAGCCTGATATGTTAGCAACAAACAAGACACCCTACCTCAAAACAAGATGGGATGTGAGGACTGACACTCAAGGTTGTGTTCTTGTTCTCTCTTTCTTTCTCTCTCTCTCTCTCTCTCTCTCTCTCTCTCTCTCTCTCTCTCTCTGCTAGTATTTAATTCTTATATGTGAACAGAATGTACTTGAAAGTACATAATGATGCAACAACATTTGTCAATTTGATTTAAAATCTGGCTTCTGTACAAACTTTACCTTGGGCAAAATTTTCTAGTTAGTGACATAAGCATTTAGAATTTAAAATTCATTGTTAACAATGGTTCATAGAAGCCACACATGGTTCATAGAAGGTACATTTGGTCCTCTGACTTTTGGTACAATTTTTCTACCCAGAAAATTTCTCTATAAAATCATTAGCATTCTATAAACCAGGCCTAAGCTAAATTAGTATAAAAGTGTACTACCTAAGGTCCTGACTTAGGAAAGTTGACAGTGAACCCCCAGTCCCCAGTTCTTGAAGAACTTTACCTATCTTAATTTTGCAAATTACATACTTGATGTTTCATACCAGTGAGCTGTAAAAATGGTTTCACAAAACTTTACCCTTCTAATATCAAATAATACAAAGAATAATGATTCTTAGACCTCATTTCAAAAATTCATGGATTCTATGTCTCTAAAATAAACACAAGGATTCTACCTCTACCTGAGACTCACTGGATAGGTTGAGGTGGGAGGCTTTGGCGGAGATAAATCTTACAGAGGAGGTGAACTGTACTATTCTAAGTTATCTCTCCAAACAAGAGGAGAATCAACAAGGACAAGAGGAAGAAACAGGAAACCATAAACAGAAAGAAATCTCATGAGCAGTCTGGTAGATTTAGGTAAGAGGCGTAAGTATCAACCTACTTCTGGAAATAAGAGAGAACTAGAATCCTTGCCCAGTTGTTGACAAGGCAACTAAACTAACTCTTAAACAGAGGTTGTTTAGAAAGAAGATCCAGTCTCGCTAGGGTCAGAAGTAGAACTTAGATTCTGTTCTTTTTGAATGTAAGGAAGAAGCTTTGCCTTATTGAGCTTTCATAGGGTCTGGATCCAACCACTTTTTCATAGAGCAATTTGAATTCTACAGAGGAACTTTTTTTCCAAGGTAAGGAGGGAAAGTTCCATCCTGGTTGGCCTACAAGTTGACTAAAATTATCTAGCTCCCTCACATGAGGACATGGGAATTATGTAGTATCTAGCCTCTCTAGAAGTAAGTTAAAGTCAAGAAATGGTTCTGAGCAAACACAGAAGAGAGAAAGGCTTATCCACAGGAGAAACTGAGCTTTTAGCATGAATCCTAAAACTGCAGTAGGCCAGTGAGGTAGGAAAAGCCTAGTGACCCTGGGTCACTTGAAAAAACTTATCTGCTTCTCCCTGGTTAAGCAACATCCAGAACCTTCACGTCATCCCCATGGGTAATCTGGGGTCAGGCATTTCCTGGTAGCGAGGGAGATAAACAAGACTGTCTTAACATTGTGTCCATTAACACTGGACACAAGTAGAGCAAAAGCTGAATATGTCCAGTGAAGCTGCTTGCCAGGGGAACACTCAGAAGGACTCCGGTGTCTCCTATTAAGAAAGGTTCAAAACCAGGAGGTCATAAGATGAAACTAAGCACCCCAAGTACCCCGGAGAGAGAAGCTAAGACTCGTGGGGGAGGGGGGGATGGGAATAGCATGGTTGAGAAAAGAGCTAGTCAAAGTGTAAAATTCTACTCGTCATTGAGTTTCTAGGAAGAGCAGGTTTATAAGTGACAAAGAATGTGTTTGATAGTGTATAAATGAGCTAGGGTCAATCAGATCATCGAAACCAAAGCACTGAAGCTCAGACATGTGGGTTTTGTAACCACCATGTGCTGATTTAAAGAAAACGACCCCCCAAAAAACAAACAAACAAACAAACAAACCTGGGGAGCAAAAAAGGGGAACCAGCCTTTCATAGCCAGGAAGGTCCAAACACCGCAGTGTGACTTGGCAGGCAGTGCTTCCTTGTCTGACCTGGTCCATGGGCCCCTGTGTTCAATGGTTTCCCGGATCAACCACACTCAGCCTTCAGTCCTCCAACTGTTCTGTCTGTGTCATGTACATTTGCAAATGCTCTGTACTCTGTCCTGCCTACTCTTAAGTTTTACTGGATGCTCCTTAGTTCACGTGTCCTGTCCTCCTCTTTATTGTATGATCACACTTTCAAACTTGGCTATACCATTTTATGTTTTTAAAACATACTTCAGCCCCACAGTGAGGCACGTTGTATGATATTTCCTAACAGACGAAAACATTCCATCCATCATACAGGAAAGTTCTTTAAGCCAGAAGGTAAATAACTCAAATAGCTTCAGGAAGTCCCTGCAACTGACCAGATTCACTAGTCATCCCCACCCACCCCAGAGGAAACAATAAGAAGCAGAAATCATCCAAGCTAACTGGAAGAAGTTTAGATCAACTGAGTCACTTGGAAACTCAACCTGTTGAGCTGCCTCCATGTGTGCAGTGCGCCCAGGTCCCCAGCTTTGATGAGCAGTCATTCATGCTGGGGTAGGCTTTAATGATATAGCTGTATTTGAGTCATCTCTTCTCATGTAAGTAACCCCTCACTCATATTCCTATAATTAATCCCAGTAAAACTCATTAGTTCACCAAGTTGGACCTTGGTGGTATCCTCACTCTGGTCTGCCATGGGCTCCCTCTCTGGAGTGAAGAGTCATGTGTGGTCTCTCTAGGGGGGGAAAAAGTGTGTAATAAACACTATTGCCCACACTCAGCTCAGAATGTGGTTGCACACAGTAGGGTATTACAAAAGGAAAGAAAGAACTGCCTCTCTGGTCTAAAATAAATGTCTAAAGCAGTCCCAGAATGTCACATTTTTTAGAGTATCTCTCCTTCAAGTGTTCAGACAAACATTAATATCTGAGCTCAAACAATGCTTCTTGTTTGAGGACATATTTATAGTTTTTTTTAATCCTTTTTAAATATCAGATTTTAGCTTCTGGGAAAATATACTTTTTCACACTTTGAAGGATGTATCTTGTGAATTTTAATGGAACAAGGGGGTGATTTCCTTAAAATAAAATAATACTTTTAATTACTATTCTAAAGCAAATCTCAACATTTCTAAATAAGCTTAGTCATAAAGCTTTGCCATACAAAGCACTATGCATAAGATTATTGTCATTATCAAAGCATTCAGAGATGTTAAGTGGTTTTCAAAATGGGGTTAGATCTAGAAGCTAAAACTCCTGCCATGACACTCAGCTATAACCAACAGCCTGGATCAATATCTGGACATAGGACAATGTATGTTCCCTCTGGCTTCCAAGCCCCCAGTCTTTCAGAAGAAATTACCTTTCTGGGCATAAGTGCCACAGAAGCAGAGATTCCCCACTGATGAAATAAGCAAAAAGCTTCTCATCCATAAATGTACCAGCACTCTGACTGGACAACAAAACTAATTTTTAAAATCTAAACATAGAAAAGATAATTTACAAAGCTTCTATTCTGAGTGGGCTATTTTACAAATCCCCTCACCCCGACCCCAGCCTAAGGATGACCCTGAATATATAGCACACATAGAATATGACACAAGCAGAAGGACTGGAAATCCTGGCAGATTATGCCATAGAGAGCAGGTGCCCATGTAGGCTGAGCCAGCAAGTAGGAGACTGGATGCCCTAACAATTAGATATAGGCCAGGGATTTATCCATTTGCCCTTTGGAAGTACTTTCCACAGACAATCATGATCATTCTCATTTAAAAATTAGTTTGCTTTTCTAGTAAATAAAACTAATTTAATAATTAGTTTGCTTTTCTATTAAATAAAAAATAAAAGGACCAAAACCAGCTTGAAGAAGAAAGGATTTATTTGGTGTATAGGTCAAGCCTATCATGGGGAAATGTGACTACAGAAACTCAAAGCAGGAGTTTGAAACAGAAATCACAGAGTTGCTTATTGGCTTGATTTCTGCATAGCCTAGGCCTACCTGCCCAGCATGGCACTGTCCAGGAGAGCTGGGCCCTCCCACAGCAATCAGCAATCAAGAAAATGCTACACAGACACATACATAGGCCAGTGTGACGGAGGCAGCCCCTCAACTGAGAGTATGCCCCCAAGTATGTCCATTTTTCTGTCAAACTGACAAAATTTAACCAGTACAGCCAGTTGGTTGTGAAATCTTCTAGATCATATTTTGGTTAGCTGGTTTCCTCTCTAACCTTGCCAAAATAACTAGAATCTAATTATGAATTTTTTCCATGTGTCTGGCAAACCAATTCACCTCAGATACAAGGACTGTCAAACTTGACCTTTCAGTACTCTGTCGTGGCGATTGCTAATTACAAACAAAGGCAGCCATGGAGGTACAGATAGAGTATCTCTAAAAGTGTACTTGTTTTTACATTTTCAGCTATCTTATGTATCTGTTAAAGATAAATTAATATGGTTAACTTAGCTGTGCTCTAAAAGTGTACTTGTTTTTACATTTTCAGCTATCTTATGTATCTGTTAAAGATAAATTAATATGGTTAACTTAGCTGTGCATTGACTCTCCTTTCATTATTTACAGACATGTTCACTGAGCACAGAAGGGAGGCAGCGTCACCGGGAGCACTTCTGTTGGAGGACAACTGTAACTCAGTAGCTTTCGCCTTTTACAGATGTGTGCAGGGTTCAAGGTCTCAGTGACCCAAAAGTCTACCACAGAGATGAAGACGGTAACTCTTCGTATTCGACACTTTGATACTTCCTCTAGGCTGTTTTGTTTTTTTCATTTTTATACCTTTGGGGGGTTTTCTTTTCTGTTTAATTAATTGCATAGGTAATAATATAAAGTACTAGGTTTCACTGTGGCTTCTTCATAGCTATGTGTCCTTAGGCTTTGGTCTCAGCCATTTCCTTCTCCACTGCTGCTATATGGCCCCCTTGCCTCTGCAGCTGGTTCCCTCTCTACCTGGGATAGTTCTCCACCTTTGCTTTCTGATTACCTGTATTTTATTATCATATGTCCTACTTTCCTTAAGATATCTTCCTCTCCTCTCATGATTCTCTCTATAGGCCCATGACCTACAAACACTCATATAAATAATATAGATATACACAGAGATGCACACACATACACACACAGGGGGGAGGAAGACAGGGAGAGCCAGGGAGAGCGCTATAGATCTGTCATACTGCTTTTTATGTTGAGGTATTTTCCTTTTATTCCTGATTTCCCCAAGGCTTTAATCCACAAAGGGATGTTGAGCTTTGCCTAAGGCCTTTCCTATCCTATATCAATTGAGATGACCATGTGCTATCTCTTCTTAAGTATATGTATATGATGGATTACACGTAATGATTTGTGCATGCTGAAGTAATGGTAATGAAGGCCCATTGCCTATGGCTCACAATGAGTCACCAAGGGCTTTGAATGTATAAGACAGTCAGTGTAAAGCTTTCCTGGTACCAGAGAGGAAGGAAGAGCTAAGGAGAAATGCAATAGACTAAGTGTTCTTATTTGGATTTGGAGTTGATTGTTAAATCAGTGGTCCCCTTTGACCAGAGTGACTCAGAAATCAACTAGACACTACCTAAATTATAGGTGTAAATTTCTCAAGCCTAGGACTCTTTATTCAATCACTTTAAAAAAAAAATAATTCTCCTTCTTTTATACAGATAGAATGGCACATGACAAAGGAATTGTCTTAACAATCACTTTAGCCACCAACTGAGACCACAGAGGGACTCGATGTATGTAACAGCACACATGGCCATCTGGGTGAACACAGCCTGAAATACACTTGACAAAGTACACATTTTCGATAAAGCCAATAAATATGGCACAGGCTAAAGGACTCACAAACATTCATTCTTCCTTTCACCACCAGCACTTCCTGTTGGAATTTTATTTATTTTATGTATGTGAGTACACTGTCACTGTCTTCAGACTTAGCTCTGAAGCTTCTGCTATATTATAAGAGGAAGTGTCCTTTCACCACCTGCCTTTCAGACCAAAGATGGAAGGGACACCTGTGCTTAGTCATGAGCACATGCCTTTCAAAATACTTGGACTAAACCCAAAAAATTCATGTCTTTTTTTCTTATGTTGTGACCCACTGACATTAACCAGGGCCACCAGAGTAATCATGGGGCCTGTGGGCTCAACAGGAAGTACACAAGTAAAGACAATGACTCCTCCTCTCCCAGAATCTATCTGTAGCTATTAGTTCAGCATGGAGGGTGTGGTTATTTGAATAATGATGGCCCCAACAGACTCATATATTTGAATACCTGGTTCCCAGTTGGTGGAACTATTTTGGAAGGATTAGGAGGTATGGCCTAGTAGGAGGAAGCCTGTCACTAGGGGTTGGCTTTGAGGTTTCAAAAAACTAGCACTATTAGTACCAAGGTATTCCCTGCCTCCTATTTTGCACTTTGAGATGTGATCTATCCCTGTGCCATGCCTTTGTTCTGTCATCATGGAATCTAACCCTCTGAAACCGTAGGTTCAAATGAACTCTTCTTTTGTAAATTGGCTTGTCATGATGTTTTATCACGAAAAGTAACTGATACATAGAGTAGAGTCCCCATGAAACCCTCCCACATCCATGACTGACTATTGACAGAGGCAGCGTTGAGCAGGCTCAGTGCAAGCAACCACAACCACTGTGAGTCTGAGATTTTAATATCTGTGCCCTGTCCAGAAGATGGCTTTTTACAGCCCTTCTCTTTATCTTCTAGCTCTTACTATGTAGGTGTTTTTAAAAATAGAAGTGAAAGGTCTGTTTCATTTTAATCACATTGCACTATCCCAGAATCTTTAAAATGGAGAGCTGTATGAAGCCTCTATTGCTTTTATGACAGTTCAATTAATTAACACACAATGGAAACTAGAGTATAAACCCAAGTCCTCCTACCATGGCAGTTCTGAGTTCTACTGGCTTTGTGGATTCAACAGATCATTAGAAAGCTAGAGACTCTTCACTTTCCTCAACACATCAGTTCCTCAATAAGACTACATTCCTAACATGCCTCCAATCGCTACCCATCCATTTAACTTCTTTTCATCAATGTCAAGTTTTTAAACTCATTCTGGTTGGCCATGTTTTTAAATGTGGTTTGTACACAGTGTAAAACCTCTCACATTTAGCAAGTGGATAGGGATACATCAAAAAGAGCATGGGATAATTCATATAATAAACACATTAGGCAATTCACACAGAGGCATATCTGACAACATCCACATTTCTTTTTGTCCATCCATATCTGCAGTATCTCTGTGCCTAAACAAATAGGAGGAGAGAGAGGAAACCTAAGAGAGAAGACTGTTGTAGAAAAGACAACTAAACCACTCTCTACAATGTACAGAGCTGCAAAAAGAGGTGCAGGGATGGGAGGGAGTCATAATCCACTTCTGTGCTTTAAACAAATCAGGTCATACAGCCAGCCAAATTAATTTCATCGGTACTCACAGATCATATAAAAGATGGACCTTCGAGTCATAATTCTTGAAGGGGTTCATAAGTAACGGTTCCACATGGCAGATGAATAATGTCAAGTCCCCTTTCATCCAGCACTCTATGTCCCAGTTTACACCTGCATTAAAAATAAACTGCATTAAACCTGAAAAACACTGTCAACAACCCAGTGAAAGAGAAGCACTAAATTGAATTTAGCAGTGTTCTGATACAACTTCCGCTGGCCATTCTGAGAGAGGGAAAACAGGCCCTGGTAGGGAGGTACTTCCTTGAACCACTCAGTGTCTTCCACCCTCATTTTAGTCCATTAGCCCCACCACACCCCAGCCTGTCATAAATCAGAGAATTCAATTCAATTATTATTCTTCAACTTGGGTTTCATCTCAAGCCACTTAAACGGGGTGAGACTCATTTTTATTACCTTAGTTAATGTTTACTTTTCAAGGAAAATCACTACATCAAATAAGACAACTACCTGTAGACCCTTGTAACTCCAGCTCCTAGAGATGAGAGGGCATTTTCTGGCCTCCATAGGCAACTGAACACATGTGCCATCGTTTATACAGAAATACATATGTATGTGTAAATAAAAAATAAAAATAAATCTTTTTAAAAATATATGGCTAACAAGACAAAACTAACTTAACACAACATTAACATATTTCTCCAAATGAGAAGTATTCCAAGTTACTGGGTGCTTTGTGTGAAGGAGAAACCTATGTGAAAGAATAACAAATTGAAATCTTTGGTAGTCATTAGATACCCTACTCATTTTAGTCACAAAATAGTTCCCTTAGAAATTAACTAGTTATTAAGCCATTTTCATACAAAATTAAAATATACGGTATGGTAATCATTTCCCCTCCAGAAGTAAAGAATGTGATAACATTTTTATCATTCAAGACTCATTACTAAGACTCTGTTCATTCTTGGCATGTTTAAAAATCAATGGATTGGCTTAGGCATTTTTTTACTAGTTAACAAAAAAGCTTCATTCAAAATGATATTAACATTTATAAACTGAATTGAAATTATTCCTACTAACTTGTTTTTAAAATCTACTTTTATAACATAATTAAATTTCAACATTATTCTTTTTGTGATTTGTTCTCTCTCTCTCTCTCTCTCTCTCTCTCTCTCCCTCTCTCTCTCTCTCTCTCTCTCTCTCTCTCTCTCTCTCTGTGTGTGTGTGTGTGCGCGCGCGCGCGCGCGCGCGTGCATACACGTGCGCGCCTGTACAAGTTTAAGCATACGGAAGGCATGCAGGTGGACAGAAGCCGGAAGAGGACATCAGATCACTTAGAACTAGAGTAAAAGGTGGTTTGGGAGTCTTCTGACTTGAATAGTGGAAACTGAACCTGTGCCTTCTGCAGGAGCAGCAAGTGCTCTTACCCACTGAGCCAAACTCTTCTTGCTCTTAAACTGGTTTCAACATGGGGTGCTTTTTTTCCACATAATCAAAAGTGAGAAACTAGGTAGATGGGGGAACATCTGGCAACATCTGAAGATTTCTTTAGTTTGGTTTTCGTGTTGAGACAGGGTCTCACTTTGTAGCCCAGGCTGGACTGGAGCTCACAATCCTCCTGCTTGTCTTTGTCTCTCACATGCCACTATGGTGGTTGGAGATATTTCTTTATTACTGGGTAGAGACAAGGACTATCATTAAACATTCTGCAGCATAGAGGTCAGTCTGAAGAATTATCTGGACTGAAGGGTCATTAGCATCAACTGTGAATCCCAACTAACACTATACAAGAGTCCTTACTTATGTATGCCTATTTTTCCATATTTTGGGTCTTTTCATCTAATTGACTCAATTAAGTCTTCTCTGCCCTTTCAGAAAACTTAGAAATAATTTTGTTGTTTTAATTTTCATACACAAAATTAACTAAGCTTTCGGGGTGTATAATTCTTAAGACAACAATTAAATTCACTCAGCATAAATGTATTGTTTCAGGGAGATTCTTAGTCTGCACAATTCATTATAATTCAGAAATATTTTTAAATTTAGTTAATTCACCAGTGTTGTTAATAATTTGATATTTTATCTATTTAAAGTGTGCATTTTCTACTTCCAAGAAAATTTAGACTCGTAACAGTGTATTTACAGGTAAAAGAGTTCCCTTAATGACAGTTTTATAGGATAAAAAATGATCTGAGCATATTTACTGGTCACACAATGAATCCTAATTTTAATTAATACTAATATAAAATTATAATATATGTAAATTACATAAAAAGACATCTAATCCATGTTTCAGAGAATCGAAACATATTGCCAAATGCAGGCAGAACACAACACTGTATATACTTGGGACATAAAAGTACTTACCTAGCTGGCGAAAAACTAAAGCCTTCACCACTGAGGCCAGTGTCTTTCCTTCAGTGTTGTCTGTGAGTGCAGAGCAGTTTTGACCTTGCTCATCCCCAAAACAACAGTGGAAGATTGTTTTGGATAACTCAGAAATGTAGATACCACTTGAATTAAATTTAGCTTCAGAATCCCCCTTCAAAGCTGAAGCATTGTTTGGGACTCCAGCAGGTGAGAGAAAGGAGTCATCGGTTGTATTCGGTGGTGCACAAAACAACTTAAATTTCCAGGGAGAGATTGGATATGCCAGGTTAAGTGCAGCTATCACATAAAGAAATTCTGTTTGGACAGCAAAAAGACACAGAAAACAAGCCATCATTTCCATGAAGATTAACAAGGAACTACTTGAGATTAAATGGCACAGCATTTCTGAATAGAAATATTTAACCTTCAGAGTGCTGGATCAGTGTCTAATAAACTACCCTGAGCTTCTACCTTCCATTGTAGTAGACTTGAGAACTTGATATATTTACTGAACTAATTCCACCTCTCCTCTGGAAATTCTTGCATCAATTTTTTTCATTAATCTAACAAGTTTACATTTTAGTATGAGAAAATTTACATCAATTTTCTTTTTTATATGAAAATTATCTAACTTTCAGAATAAATAAATATCAGAGTGCTTAATTTATCAATAAGCACTAAAGCACTCTTAAAATTCATTAAAAGACTCAGTGTGTTAATAGTTTTCACTAAATGCTTTCGGAGAGAGTTTGTCTTTGACTTAGAGACAGCTTGAAGTCCCCTGAACCTTCCAGGTGCCTCCAGATGCATGCTGTCACATAGGAAATGTTCCATACATTCTCCAGGAAATGATGTAAAACAACACATTCCCTCCAGGAAATTCATACTGTGGATGAACCATGACCTTTTTAACATAAAACTAAGAACACTCACAGAACTGTACCCAAAAAGCCTCAAGTTTTACACTTATCTTTTAATAAGTGGTTTTTGAAAATAAACAATTGAATACACCATTTTACAAATGAACCCAAATAATCTGCTGACTTTCTCACTGTGTATATTCACCAACACAGAGCTCTGAGATTTGTGTATGGATTTGCATGGAATGAGAGTTTTGAAGAAAGTGTAAAGAAACAGAAACAAGCAGTGTTCTTTGTTGTCTCGATGGATAAATAAACTGCATAACTTAGACAAAGGCATAATATTCAGTTCAAAAGAGAAGTATAAAACCAGCCATGAAGAGACATAGGACATTTACAAGTATATCCCTAGGAAGCCATCACAATGACACAATCTGCATAATTCCACCAAGGACACTGGTTGCCAGGATTTCAGTGGAGCAGAAGGATAAACAAGCAGGACGTGGAGAACAAGCGGGCAGGGACACTGATTTCTATAGTAGTGGGGAAATGTCATCTTGCATTTGTCCAAGGCCCAGGATGAACAAAAGTGAACAATGAACATCAAAACACAGGAAAACTATTTAAAAAAAAAATACACTTACAGAACATTTGTAGTTCCAGCTACTCAACAGGATGAGGCAGGAAGATCATTAGGGCCATCGGTTTCAAGACCAGCCTGGGCAACATCATGAGAGCCCTGTCTCAAAAGAAGGGGGACTGGAATACAAAAGGAAGGGTGGTCCCATTTATAATAACTACATTTTTAGAAGCATCAAGGAAGTGAAAGATTTCTACACTATTTATAAAACATGGATGAAAGAAATTAAAGACAACACAAATAGAAAAATGTTCTACTTTTATACGATTGAAAGAATAACTATTAAAAAAACACCTACTAACCAAAGCAGTGCACAAATTCAATGCAATTCATATCAAAATGTCAAAAACATCCTTTAGAAATAGAAATAAAGGACTACCAAAAGCTAAAGCAACTTGAGATCAAGAACAGAGCTGACTCCAGCCATGCATGGCAGAGCATGTCGGTAATTGTAGCACTCAGGAGGCAGAAGCAGGCAGAACCCCCGAGTCTGATGCCAGTGGTCCTCAGAGCAAGTTCTAGGACGGCCAGTGCTACACAGAGAAACCCTGTTTTGAAAGAAGAAAACAGAATAAATCTGATTCCAAACATAGGACCAAGACATAGAGCTAAAACAGCTCAGTGCTGGCACAAAAAGAGGCCTGAGTCAAGGACTCACAACCGAGATCTCAGAAATAAATCTCTGTTTCCAGAACCAACTAAGCTTCAACAAAACTGCCTGCCAAAAACACACTGGAGAATTAATGGTCTCTTTAGTAAATGTCACTGAGTAAAATGGATATTTATAAGCCAAAGAAGAAAGAAAGAACAAAAGAACGAGAGAAAGAAAAGAGGAAGGGAGGGAGAAGAAAAAGAATATCCTCATCTTTCATCATACACAAAATTGACTTAAGATGGATCAGTAGTCTAAATAGCAGGCCTGCAACTATGACAAAACTACAGTAATGCCAGGAAACACTGACACTGAGCTACGTGATATTTGAGGATATACTCCGAAGCCACTGGCAACTACTGCAAAAATAGACAAAGATTATGTTAAACTCTAGATTCATCACTGCAAAGGAAATATGCAACAGAATGACTGTTCATATGTCAAACCTCAGAATGGAGTAAAATGTCTATAAATTGTATGTCTAATATGGGGTCAATATCCAAAATAAACGAGGGACCACACATCTGTGGCACTAATTGGGAAAAAAAGGAGGACATAAAGTTGGGAGGGAGATGTAGTTACTGGGAATATGAAGGGAGACTTGATGTGACAAAGATACATTTTATATATGTATGAACTTAGAGTATTAAAAGTACTGTAAAAATAATGGTACTTTAAGATATTCAAAAGACACAAGCAAACATCTGCTAAAAGAAGATGCACAAAGAGCTGGAGAGATGGTTCAGCAGTTAAAGGCACTTGTTGCTCTTTCAGAGGACCCAGATCCAATTCCCAGTTCACACATGGTGCTTTACAAAGTTCTGTAACTCTACTCTAGTTCCAGAGATTCAGACATCCTCTTCTGGCCTCCATGGACACCAAGTATGCATGTGATGCATGGACATACATGCAGGCAAAGCACCAAGACAATAAAACAAAAGAAAATAAATGAGTAAGTGGTCGCGGGTGTGTGTGAAAATGTTCAACCTCACTAATCACCACATAAACCAAAACAAAATCACGACACTACATCACCCCACTCCTGTTAGAAAGGCAGTTCTCAACAAGACAAAACTGACAAACATTAGCCAAGACGAGCACCATGCTTTGTAATAACCCCCTCAGAACATCATATTGTCATTATTACAAAAGTGCACACCTGTGTTTATACATGTGAATGTAGTTGTGAGTGTGTGTGTGTGTGTGTGTGTGTGTGTGTGTGTGTGTGTGTGTATCTATGTGTGTGTTTCAGACCTTTGCACGTAGACACCATTGGCTCTCCTGGGTCTGCAGTTTTTTTTAACTGCAAATCTTAGAACCACTCAATCTTTGCAATTGCATGATCCAGCTGCCTATAAACAGCTTGATGTGTGTGCATATGTGTGCACACAAGTGTATACACACATTATCACCATCATCAGTTCTGTTTCTCTACGGAGCCTTAATGCACATCTAAGTCTATTACATTTTTTTTTAAATTCTTAAAGTTGTCTAACACCAGCAAAATCCAACAAGATAGTTAAAATGCATGAACTAAAACTATCATTAGAAATATAGTCAGAGCTGGAGAGATGGCTCAGTGGTTAAGAGCACTGACTGCTCTTCCAGAGGTCCTGAGTTCAATTCCCAGCAACCACATGGTGGCTCACAACCTGATGCCCTCTTCTGGTGTGTCTGAAGACAGCTACAGTGTACTTATATACATAAAATAAATCTTAAGAAATATAGTCAACTGCCCAACCTCACAAAAAATCAAATAGATAAAATTAAAGGAAAATGTTATACTTGTCTTCTTTGAAAGGGTAAAAACTATAGAACAGCTATTTATAGACATGGGTTGGGACCACAAAATACCAGTTACTGTTCAACATAAAAGTCCTCTTTGGAAATCAATCTATAGAAATACTATTTCAAGTACATAAAGGTATATGCAACTTACCCCAGTGTAACAAAACCACATAGAATTTCTGACACATCATCTTACTTCAGAGATGTACACCTGGAAAATAATAAATCAAAAACAAATCAGTACATATAGAAAAATTCATATGTACCAGCAGTCTATGGAAAATACAAAAGAAAAAAAGATTACAAATAAGTCTTCAAACTTCCATGTCTGAATATACTGGGTCAACATCAGAGAACCATTTCACATTAAATTATATTGGTTCCTGTGTATGTGTGTCATATGTGTTTGTATTATGGTGTATATATTGAATATGGTGTGGTGTATGTGTGTGTGTATGGTGTATATGTGTGTATGTGGTGTTGATAGGGTATGATGTATGTGTTGTATATGTATATGGTGTGTGTATGGGGTATATGGTGTGTATATGTGGAAAGTGTATATGTGTGTTGTATATGTATGGCCTATTATATGTGTGTATATGTGATATGTATATATGTGTATATATGTGTGGTGTATATGTGTGGTTATGTGTATTTTTGTAATATTATATGTGTATATAGTGTGTATACATGTATGTAGTATGTGGTGTATATGTGTGGTCTATGTGTATATGTGTACATGAATATGTGTGTGTGAGTGGGTGTGTGTATGGTATATTAAGTAGAGTATTTGTATAGTAGAGGTTTCCATTGTTGTGACATCTTGGGACCAAGGAGTTTATCTCATTTGTACTTCCACACAATAATCCATCATCATCAAGGAGGTTAAGGTACAAACTGCAAAAACCTGGAGGCAGAAACTGAAGCAGAAGCTTACTAGCTTTGCCCACCGGGTCTCTTACAGCACCCAGAACTACTAGCCCAGGGTGACAATGCCCACAGTGAGCTGGTGCCTCTCACATCAATCATCAACCAGAAAACCAGCACAACAGGCTTTGCCATGGGCCAATCTGGTAAGGGCATTTTCTCCATAGAGAGTTCCTCTTCCAAAATGACTCCAATTTATATCACATTGACATAAAACCAGCCAACACAATGGGTGTGTGATATCTATGTAATGTACCATGTATACATGTGCATTTGTGTTTATGTATGTGCATTATGTTATGTGCATGTGTGTAGTGTGTGTAATATGTGCATATGTACATGTATGAGGGTGTGCTATATGCACTTGCCAACATAGATATGTGCACATGTGCACATGGAAGGCACCCATTTGGGTGTGCATGCATGTGCTGTCATGACCTTGACTTGGTGCCTTTCTCAATGGCTCTCCACTTGTATCTTTTTTTGATACAGGTCTCTCGCTAAACCTGAAGCTCATGAATTCAGCTAGGTTGGTTGGCCAATGGACGTCAAGGATCCTTCAGTGTCTAGTCCTCCAGCACCAGACCTACAAGACAATGACACTGACTCCAGCTTTTCACTGGCTCTAGGAGTGAAAACTCCGGTCCCTCTGCTCATGTGGCACCATTTGCCAGCTGATCCATCTCTCCCAAACCCGTATTTGAGTTCTAAAAATAAAATATGTTTATATCTTCTAAGAAACATAGTAGGTACTTGTAAATATTTGTTGAATACATTAACATAGGTGATATACAGCCAGACCTGTAGCTTACAAACAATGTTCTTTAAAGCTATTTAGGAATTAAAGCAAAGAATAATGACTGGTTGAAACTTACAAAATTTGAAGAAATCTTTATAGAGAACTCAGAAGCTCACCCATAGTCTGATGAATTTTGGATGTCCAATCAGTCATCCACCCTGCAGAGTGCACCTGACACTGAGGGCCTAGTAAGTACATTGATTGCTCACCTGTTGTTACTATAAACTCCAAACAAAAGAAAATCAGACTCGATGTTCTACTGAGTGATCATATTATGGGTTTCCAGAGGAAGGTCAGATGGTTCATTTTTATAACTAATGATTACATTGTCATTTTGATCTACCAAATCCACAAATATAAAACAAAACAGTCTCCGTCAGTATCTGAATGAGGGATCAGACTGAATGAAAATTATTTACAACTTGCTCCAGTGATCTCCAATCTCTGAGCCTGTGGAGTGGAGACGCTTGTAAATTAGAAAACCAACTCTGACATTCTGCTTGCTTTGACAAATATCTCAAGTGGCTCCATCTGCTACTAATGTTTCTGTGTTTTCTGCTAAAGAAGCCTCTATTTCATACTTAAATAAAAGACATTTAAGCATTTTATTTGAATATATGTGAACCACTGCTTCTTCAAGAGCCAAAATTTTAACAAAATATATACAGCTTCATCTATTTTTAGTGACCTTATAATTTTATGTACGCCTACTTTTATTTCTTCACTAAGAATAAGAATTTGCTATACATTCTCATCAATATGCCAGGTGCCTGAAGAAGCCAAAAGAGAGTGTTGGTGCCCCTGGAACTGAAGTTCCAGTCAGCAGTGAGTCACGATGTGGGTGCTGGGAATTAAATTCATGACCTCTGTAAAAACAGCCAGTGCTCTTAACCATTGAGCCATCTCTCCAACCCCTAAAATCTGTTGTAAAGTTAAAAAAAAAGACTTTTTCCCAGGTAGGGTGATAACATTCCTATAATGATAGCATTTAGAAGGGCAGAGACGTAAGATGGCCATAAAAACAGAAGCCCCCCTAGACTGAATAGTGAGTTTCAGGCCAGCCAGGGTAACATCATGTCTCAGAACAAAACAAAATAAAACAAAACAAAAATTTCCCATTATCTTGATAGGATGATCTGCCCTCCTTCCCCTAACCCCTCCCACACAGAAAAACTCCCCCCCCCCCCAGAGAAAACTGTGGGCTAACATGTCTTTATTCCTTGTCTCCATGTTTCCAGCAACTCATTCAATAGCACCTGCTGGGGGCTCGCTCAGTTTTTGACCATGTATGGACACAATCCTAGCTCCTGGCATCATCACCCCTTGCCCAAGATACATAAACCCCCTTGCTTTAGCCTGGATGTGTTACTTCATTGAACTGCACCTGTGACACCAGAGAGCTGTCTCCTAATAAACGTGCCTTTATCAACTTTTAATCTGATTTAATCTGGCCTATATTTGTGTCACCAAGGGTAAGAAAAAGCCTATTACACATGAGACACCAATAATATGCAAGAAAAAGAAAAGGTGGGGCTTGGGGAGATGGCTCAGCAGTTAAGAACAGGAACTGTTCCTGCTGAGATCTCAAGTTTGGATCCTAGCACCCACATCAGCCCTTTATTCCAATTCCAGGGGATCTGACGCCCTCTTCTGACCTCAGTGGGAACCTGCAGTCACATGTACAAACCTGCGCAACTACACACCCATACACATAACTATAAAACAAAATAAATTTTTAAAAATTCTCTTAAAAGAGAATTCCTTAACTAAAATATTTATTTTTTTGTACTTTTCTTATAAGAATAAAGTTTGAATTTTTAAACCAGGGTTTAGCTCAGTGGCTCTGTCAGCAAAATTACCTGCTGCCAAGCCTGATGGCATGAGTGCAATTCCCAGGACCCACAGGTAGAAGGAGAGAGCTGACTCCCACAAGATGTCCTCTGGCCTCCTCACACAGGCTCTGCCATACTCATTTTTAGGCGTATACATAAATAAGTAAAGTAATAAGTAAAATAATAAAATAATTAGAATAAAAAATCATTCTAACTGAATTCTTTCAGTGAGTAATGTTTAAAACGAAGAAAAAATTATAAAATAAGTAGCAGGTATCTTAATCACATAAAAATGGTCAAATATCTTAAAAGTCTATGATGTCTAATATTTAAAGAACTCATCTATTTAGGAAGTGAATCATATTATATTTACTTAAATTCATAAGTTCCCCAAAAGTGAGTATTTGCTTGCCCTTTCCCCGAAAAGCAGGGAAAGATGTAATGCCCACTGTCAGTACAGAGAGATGGCAGAGATCAGCCTTGGGTACCCGTAAGAGAAGATAGGAAATCCTATGGAAGAACTGATTTATAAGTTAGGAATGTGTTATCAAAAGACTAGAAAGCCATGAGCCCCAAGCACTGCTTTTTATAGAGTAGTCTATACCTTCTATTAGCTCTATTCGAAAGTCTTTCCCTTAGTCACGCCCGTGGCCAGTGACATTGGTCTAAGACCCAAGTTCTTATCTACCTCCCACAAAGGTCTAATATAATTAAAATGTATGGCTTTAAAGGCTGTACCTTATAAACATAATAGCAATTAAAATTAATGAATATTTATGTATGTGCCAGTGGGTTTTCTCTCTGTTTAAAATGAGTCAGTGTTCACATTCTCTCTTGTTCTGTGTCTCTTTCTCACCATCTTTCTCTTACATACACACACACACACACAATAACTATGTATGTGCATGATTTATCTTTTTTCATCTCCTAGACACTGACCAGCTTGGCTTAGAAATTCTGTTGGTGGATACAGCATACAATTGTTCGATTATCTTCTGTTTATAGTTTCTTAATTTTCATAGTTTAGACACCCAAATCACAGCTGTCAGTCAAAGCAAAATGAGGAAATATAATTCTGGGAAAAACTAAGTTGTCCTAGCCTTCATGAGACAGACATTTGTGGTAACAGCTGTTCTTAAACATGACTTCACATTTTTTAAAGCCGATTATAATGTCATTATAAAAGCTCATGAGAATCTCTGTTTGGTTCAAACCTTTGGCTATAATTTAGTATAAATAATTACCACACTTAAGAGGGTCTCACTATGCAGCTCTGGCTGGCCTGGAACTCCCAATGTAGAGCAAAGTGGCCTCAAATCCACAAAGATCCTCCTACAAGTGCTGAGAGGGAAGGTATATGGTAGCAGGCTCTGATTGCACGGATTTATTTAGGGTTTGCTGTTGTTTGGGAATTTAATAATTTGACTGTTACTTTTGTCCTATAAAATTTATTTTGCACCATGTACCCAAATTCGTGTGGCCTTTTGTATTATCAGCGTCCATTATTCCAATACACTCCTCAAAGCACACATGTTGGAAGCTCAGCCTACAGTGTAGCATTATTATTAAGGTTAAAACTTAACAAGAATTGCTAAGGTCACATACGAGTTAAGACGATTGCTGGAGTGTTTGGTTTGGGTTGGGTTTGGCCTTCTTGGCCTTTGTCTCATGCTTGTTTGCCACGCTGCCAGGTTGTAGTGCCTGGAGAAATGTCCCAACAGGTGTGTCCTTTTGCTGTTGGATTTTCTACCTCCAGAACCCGGAGCTGAATATTGTTTACATTCTCTTCTTTATAAATTCCTCGATCTGTGGCATTCTGTTACAGCAACAGTATGGAAGGGAACAAGTGGCGGGCAGGGTGTGGGGTTGTGAAGGGAAAAAACTAAGTATCCATATTGAGATTCAACTTTGTAAATGTATTCTATTTCTTCTTACAAGAAAAGTCTCAAAAGACTGATTTGAACCCTGGCTCCACACCTCCACAGAACAAGAAGTTCTGAAAGATTGGGGAGTGGGGGTCATCTAACTCAAGGAGGTGGGTCATTAGAATTGGGTGCTTCAGGGTATATTATCTTAGCTGCTTCCGGACTGCTCTGATGTGAATAGTTGTCTACCTCCGCACTCTTTGCTGCAGCGCACTAAAACAAGCGACTAAGGCCCAAATCCTCTGAAATCTTGACCTAAATTAGGATTTCCCTACCTTAAGTTATATCTGTCATATATTTGATCATATAATCTCAAAACTAACTAATACCTTCATCTAGCACAGTGGTTCTCAACCTGTGGGTCATGACCCCTTGGGAGGAGAATGTCACATACCAGATATCCTGTGTATCAGATTCATAACAGTAGCAAAATATCTATATTTATGAATGTAGCAACAAAATAACTTTGTGGTTGGGGGGTCACCACGACAGGAGGAATTGTGTTAAAGAGTCGCAGGGTTAGGAAGGTTAAGAACCACTGAATTTCTGTCAAGGAAAATAGCTAGTCAGAACAGTCAAGTCCATAGGGAAAAAACAAGAACAAACAAACAAAAAAATCCTGAACAATTCTGACACACTATTTCTAAGTTCTAGAGTTAAGCCTGAATGAAACACACACGTGAAATTAAAACTTCGGCCCTTATAAAGTTCTCACTCTAGTGGTAATGAAACTGAGGAGCGTACACACAGCATTTTAGAGCGTGAATAAATGCTATGGAGAAAAAAAGCAAAGGAAAGAAACAGGGAATATATGCATTGCAAAGTAAGAAGCCAGGCAAGTTCAACTGTTGCCTAGAGACATTTGAACAAAGACTTAAGGGAAATGTAACAGAGCAAACCACGTAGACATCCCAGAGACAAGTGCCCCAAGCAGAGGAAGCTAAAGGACAAAGATGGTTGCTGATAAAATCAGGGGAAACCAGAAGCCCAGGAAGAGGAGGAAGAGACAGGAAGAGGAAGGATGAGAGCCCATAGGGGTCTGGCAATTGTGACAAAGATTTGGGCTTTGACAACATAAGAACTGGAAAGTCGCCAGAGTATTTGGAGTAGAAAAGAGTCAAGATCTAATGTGTATGTTTTACTAGGGTTTTTATTTTAGGGGCTATAGAGATGGTTCAGTGGTTAGCTTTTCCACAGAACCCATGATTGATTTGATTCCCAGAACCCACATGATAGCTCACAACCATCTATAACTGCAGTTGTAGTGAATCTGACACTTTCTTCAGGCCTCCATGGGCACCAGAGTCACACATGGTACACCTACCTAAGTATGGGTAGACAAAATACCCATACACATAAAATTTTACTTATTTCTATTTTTATTTTATTACTGCTTCATAAGTGTATATGTTTTGCGCACATGAATGTGCATACCCACAGAGACCAGAAGTGGGTATTAGAGTCCCCTAGAATTAAGAGTTAGTTGATTGTGAGCTGCCCTACATGGGTGACAGGAGCTGAACCACACTCCTCTGGAAGAACAGCAAGCACTCTTAACTGTTGAGCCATTTGTCCTGCCCCTACCATGTATTTTAAAAGGAAAACTTTTTAATGAATAAACTAAAGAGAATAAAGGATACAAACAGACTAATAAATGGGCCCTTGGAATAATACAAAGATAAGGGCAGTCTGTAATGGCCACTGAAGTAAAAGAAGAGGTTGTGTTCTGGTTTATTTTAAAAATAATGCAAAGAAGATTTATCTACACATATGTAGATATATATCAGCTACGACAGAATGTAAAGGATCAGCAAGGACTCCCCTGTTAGGGCCTAACTAATTTGAAAGATGAAGATGAGATGGACATCAGACAGTGTACCATGAAGATTCTATTTGGGACATATTGAAATAGAATGTATAGAAATGCCTACTAGACAGCCAAGAGGAAATGCTGAGCAGGAACGCTGGGGAAAGAGGTCCAAGGCTCAGAACAGGAAGCCAAGACATGAACTGCCACGGTCTAAGTCCTCAGTACACAGACATCACATGGGATTTCCAAAAGGAGAGAGAGAACAGAACAAAAGACCAGAGCAGACAGAAGGGCAGAGCCTGGGAAAGAGAAAATTGGGAAGCACAGCATGTTGTCCTGGATATCAGGGATGGAACAGTAGGACAAGGCTACCAGTGGGTGAAATGGAATGAACGCTAAGACCAAATGGCAAAGCTGATGTCATCAGAGAGAGACCTGACAGATCTCCAGATCTCGAAGACCTTGGGCAGAGTATTCAAAATTATAGTTGTATAGAAATGAATTTAAGAAAGAAAAGTAAAAACACAGAAACTATAAGCAGCTCATTAATAATATTTTGCTTTGAGTGGGAGAGAAGAAAATAACAATATCAAAGACATATAGCCTAAATAATCTACAAAAAGATACATTCAACATTCATGAAATTTTTTTTTCTTTTATAATACGAAAAACAGGGTTTGTGGTAAGGAAAAAAGCAAGCAACAAGTCTGGGGATTTTCTGGTTATCTTTCTTAAATAATGTATAAAAGACATTTGTCTTATAATTGCCCATTGCAATGATTTGCTATATAGCTTACCAGCCAATACAATCATTATATGCATTTCTCCCTATAGTTGTCAGGGTTCAAATGTTAAAAAGATAAAGACTAAGATCACGGGTATGAAAAGACAACAGATAGATAGTATCACTATTGCATTTGCAACATCACTTAAAAGAGCTGCAGGTGTCACTCACTTGGTAGAGTGCTTGCCTAGAGAGCCCTGGGTTTGATTCCCAGCACCCCACACACCAGGTGGTCCAGACCTGTAATCCTAGCACCCAGGCAGCAGAGGCATGAGAAATCCAAGGTCATCCTCAACAACCAAGTGAGTCTGAGGTCAGCCTGAGCTAGATGTTGTTTGTTTGGGGGTCTGGGGGAGTGGGGGGGTGTGCTTCAAAAGGAATATTCTAAACTATAAAAGGTCAAATCTAAATAGAAACCCCCAAAGCATGTATGTACAAAGTCTGGCCAGTAGGTGAACATTTGCACTTTTCTAATTTAATTAAAATTGGAATTTGTAAATCACATAAAATCTTAAGAATTTGAACTGAGCATAAGCCTTTTCTCCATTTTTAACTCCACAGGACATATTTTTTTAGTATGAGTGTTTGCCTCTAAGGATAAAAAAAAAAAAATGCAATACAGTATCTGCCAAAAGAATTCATTTATTTTGGCTTTTTTTTTCTTATTTCCAAGACCTCCCACTTCACAAACACAAACCATTTGGTTCTATATTAGTGATCTAATTGTGAAGCAATGACTGTCTTTCCTAGATAAATTCATGGGAGAGTAAAACCCCACATTGCAAAAGAGGAAAGGGTCCCTGCCAAGCTCCACAGCCCCTGAGCTGTGGATGAGCTGGCCTGATCTAAGCAGCAGATGCCTGCAGTGTTCCCGTTGTTTTTCCAGCAAGCACCAGCAGGGTATCTGAGCTCTAAGACTCCCTGGCTAACCAGCACGGAATCCACTTCACTCTGCTCGAATTTCAAAGGAGATGACCCTCTGCTTCAGGAGGTTCTATGAGGACGACAGACCTCAGGGCTGGTCGACACCCTTTCCAGCCAAAATACAGAGAGAGAACCGAAAATAAGTTAAAATGGGTTCATAAAGGAGTACTTCAAACTCATTTGACTCTCACAGATTGCACACAAAGCATTTGTGGGTGGTAAGACATTATTTCATTTTAGACCATAGCCAACAAAAATAGCTAGAAATGCTTCTACGCTTAGCCTAGCTGACAATGTCTAAATCCCAATTAATTTTTAAAATGCTAATAGTAGAATATTGTGTGTGGTGAAAAAAGCTACTGTCTCCTTCTGTGCCCGCACATGTGAGTGAAGGTGTTCTATTTTTCAAAAATGAAGCAAAAAGTACATTGCCACGTTATAGTACAACTCTGTGTGTGTGTGTGTGTGTGTGTGTGTATCTGTGTGTGTGTGTGTGTGTGTGTGTGTGTGTGTGTGTGTGTGTGTGTCTGTGTGTGTGTGTGTGTGTGTGTGTGTGTGTGTGTGTGTGTGTGTGTGTTCCTAATTTCTGGTTGATCTGTTTAGTTAACCTCTGCTATTTTCTGGGATTCATTCCAAGATTATAAAACGTATCACTGAAGTTGTCATCTCTGTTATTGAGATTCATTTCAGAGACACTCTGAAGTGGTCTGGAAAACCACTTTTTAAACATTCTGTACACAACTTTATGCTAAAAAGCCACGAGTGCTGCCCAGTAACTGATGAGAAAGCTACAATTTTTGGCTTTCTACAATTTTTTCTTCCAAATATACAATACAAAAAAAGTACTATGTTAAAGCCACAAGTTATTTATGTAATTTAGGTGCTTCTTTCTTCCTATTTCTTTTCAGTTTTTCAATGTTGGAGACATTGACTTAAAGGTAACATGATTCTTTTAGTGCCAGGTGATCTATTCTTGTATAAACTATATATGTCCAAGTTCTTTACAAATTCAATGATTTCTCTACCACTATTAACTAGAAAATCTTGAAAACATAGACTGTTAATACACATAAAAACCCCAACCCCAAGACCAATGAAGTCTTTCAGTTACATGAAATTAGCAAGACTGGCAATTACAGAAGTCTACATTTTTAATATGGGGTACACCTGCGGTATTATTAAAAAGCCCTCAGAAATTAAATGAACCCAACCCTCTAAATGTGATAGATGAAGAAACCCATGGAGGTTCGGCTAAGCACACACCCCTGAAGATATATGGAAACCACAACAGAACTCAGGTGCTATGTCTCCAGGTCCGAAGCGCTGTCGCTGCGCTTGCGTCACTGTCTGGATACACACAGACCCTTCAGGCCCCTCTGAAGAACTCCTCTGTGGGCAGGAGTCCACGAGTAGCGTCGCGCCCCTATACCCAGTGTCTTAGATGGCCTCAACATACCTGGATTTGCGGAACGATTCCTCGGTCGGGTCTGGTTTTTTCCTCACCACTGCAAATCCTTTTAAAGGAGTGCTCCGGCTAGGGCTCGGCTTGGGGCTTTGGTTGGCTGGAGGGCTGGCTTTTCTATTTGTTTTGTTTTTAATTTGCTCGGGAAGGGGGAAGAGGGTGGGAAACTTAACCCGCCCCACAACACATTTTTTTTTCCTTCTGTCTTTCAAACCAACCCACCCTCTTTCCGCCTCCGGGACTTAAGGGGTTGATGTCGCAGCCCCAGGCAGTTTCCAAAGTAGCAGGAGGCCTGGAGAAGTTGCGTGGCCCTCCACAGGTACCGCCCCAGTCCGCCGCCAGGTCCCAAACGTCCTGCGTCCTGCGCAGCCTTGGGTGGCCCGACACCAGGGGTTGAAAAAAGGGTCCCACCTGTGCCCTGGAGTGGCGTAAGGCAGGGATGTCTGCGCTCTGTGCCGCTGGCTCAGAAGGTGCCGGTCACTCGTGCGCGGGCGCGACGCTGCGGGGCACTGACCATTCAGGTGACCGCGCGACGGGGACGCTGCGCGCGTGGCCGAGATGGGAGCTTGGGCGAAGCTTTGGAGGCTGATTCTGTCCTCTCTAGCCCTACAGCAGCAGGTGTGTGAAATGCTGCAGTAATAATCGCAAGGAAAGTGAGTGGGAAACGGAACCAGGAAAGACCCCCACCCCCATAAGAAAGTAGTGAGATCCCTATCCCCTGATGTGCATCAGCCATCATCTCAGCCTTACTTGTCCCAAAGGGAAAAAGGGCATTCCTGCATCTAGTTGACTAATGACCACTTTTTTTTTTCCATCCTGGAACTCAATGACATTTGACGTAACAAGTTACAAAATTAATTAATTCATTCATCAATTAAAGTAAAAAAATTCTGTCCTTAGAAAGTCAGAATCCAATCTCAAAGTACATAGACATTTGTTGCTCTCTGCTCGAAATGTATATTGATTTACCTGCTTACTTCCTTAATGAATGTTTAGTGAGGACATGATGAGTTATATTAGACTCTTTGAACTTGGGGAAGGAGGACATAAGCTTTTATAAAATTCCCAGCTGTACAGTTGATGTGAAAGAAAAACAGTGAAGATGAAAGAACAGAAGTGAGTGGAGGTACTGTAGACTGGATTACAAGCAAAGGCCTCTCAAAGTTAATTTGACCAGTGTTCTCCTAAGAAGACCACCAAAAATGGGCTCCGCAAGTGAGTTGCCTGAATTAACCCAGCCACACTAGGACTGAGAACACAGCTCCTGCTCCATGAGATGAGGATTACAGAAACTGCCACATGTGGAATCTGTAATAGACTCCTCCCCATAGATATGGTTTTTCAGGACCAGTGAAACTTTTCTGACAAGTGGTTGACCTGTGGATCATTTGTTGAAGCCACTTTATTCAGAAATGCCACTACTACCCATTAAAAGATTTCATGGGCATCTGGGGTAGGTAATATTAACCTAGAAATGCTAACTTTTGGTGGAGGGGTGAAGGGAAACAAAGCAAAAGGGCATGTGTATGCAAGTGCTATGAGGGAATCGTGACTTTATAGACAGACAGACAGAAAGAAAGAGGGAAGGGAGAGAGAGAGGAAGGAAAAGAAAAAAGAAAAGAAAACCTGCGAATTATAGAAAATGGCTGCCTCCAGAAAAAGTACAAACCTCAAATTCTCCTTTTCTGTTTGCATCCCAAGCATTGCTTGGAGGCTAACCACAGCACACTGCAAGCCATCACTGTTGCCAAAGTGTATCTAACCTAGATATCCCACCTAGACACATTTCTGAACCATGACACAGCACCGAGTGTCCACTTTGCCCCAGGCTCTGAGTCAGGAGCTCCACATAGCATGTACATTTTTCTAATTAACTGAACACCTCTGAGTCTCAATCCTGCTGGCACTATGCTTGGTTATTTATCTCAGCCGGAGTAAAGAATTATGAAGGAGTAAATGGTTAAAAAGAAATCACAACCAACTGTCATCACACTGAAAACCATCTCTATAATGAGATAGAATTTACCAGAGCAAAATAGATTAACACCCTGACTCATTCCACATTTTTGGAGGGAAGGGAGAAAAAATCCCTAAAAGGAAATGTAGTGCAAAAAATAAATTAATGTGTTCACCTATTTTCTCTTTTGAAAAAAAAATCAATAGACTGCCTATTTACACAGATACAAACCCCACTGGGCATGATCAATCATGACTGAGCTTGCTGTCACATGGACTGGGTAAAATATTTTATCCAAGTATTTTGGTTGTTAGGTTCAAAACATAAACATTGTCTGATGACTACGTTGGTGATCTTGATGCTGACCTTCTTGAATGCCTGCCAGTGACTTCCATGACTGACTCTCTCCAGGGTCACCTCTTTCCTCATCAGCTTTGACTCTTCCACTCCTACCACGTAAACACTCAACTAACAGGGATGTAACCACCACACTGAATCACACTGGGTGACTTACAGGCATCACAGACTCATCCAGGAACCAGCCTTGTGGTTGGTGAATTGGACTGTGACCACATTCTAAGAATGAGTTGCCTGTTGTGTATCTACACACACACACAGACACACACATGCATGCACACACATGACTGGACTTTGTGAAATAGGTGCATGCACTCCTACATCTAGCAATAAAAAAGGGCTGTACTTGAAACTAGAAAGATGTTATGTTTTTTAAAAGAAATTCACTAATACAATCAATAATAAATATTCAGGCAAAGTCTTGGAGCTTTGTATATTTAATTGTACTGGGCTACATTTGCTGAGTAAATGAAAAAATTAATTAATTAAATAATAGATTCTGAGGCCCAAGTAAACAGTAGTAAAGAAAAGCTTTGCATGATGGTGTTTTAAGTTGGGGTCACATGACATGTCATTAGCTAATAATTGCCAGACCTATTTAGCTAAATAAGTAGTAGCTAGCCCCTCAGTCTAAACCATAAATAAACTTAGAAGGGAAAAGTTCAAAGCAAATAATGAAAAAATGATTAACAAAAACCTAAGATCAATTTTCCATAGTAACACAAATAGTGTCCCTAAAATATACTCACTTTTCAAAGACTTTATCAGGAAAAGCAAACTAAACAAAAACAGTTAATAATCAATGAAAGGAAAATAAAATGTTAGGAAGAATAAGCAAATCTGAGTTCTACCATTTGATAAACTATGACCATTTGATATACTATGACCAAAGCAAGCTGACCTATTTCACGACCTAGCAATTCTTTCTTTAGGCAATTATATTCAAAGGCTCTTCTAATAAGTGCTCTCTCGGGGCTTAGAATTAACCAGTTCCTCTACCGATCATAATATATGATAGTATATGTTGTATACTATACGTGACATGTAATATATAATACTCGTTGCTCTATGAATGCTGTTTGAGTAAATACATGTCATAAAAAGAATCACGGGGGGTAACAAATATATTCAGAACAAATGATTATCTTATGGTCAAGCCCTAAGCTGTCAAACACAAATACAAGAGACTAGAGAGATGAAGCAGTGCTTAAGAGCTGTTCTTATGGAGAACTGGAGTTTGGTTCCCAGAACTTACATGGTAACTAATGAATGCCTTTAACTCCAGCTTCAGGGACTCTTGACACTGTCTTCTGTCCTTAGATACCCACATGCACATTCAAATACTGAAGAGGCAAGAGGCAACAAGAAGAAGCAAAGGCAGGAGGCAAGAGGCAAGAGGCAACAGGAAGAAGCAAGAGGCAGGAGGCAAGAGGCAACAGGAAGAAGCAAGATGCAGGAGGCAGGGGGCAGAGGGTAGAAGGCAGGAGGCAGGAGGCAAGAGGCAGGAGACAAGAGGCAACAGGAAGAAGCAAAGGCAGGAGGCAAGAAGGAAGAGGCAAGAGGCAAGAGGCAAGAGGCAACAGGAAGAAGCAAGAGGCAGGGGCCAGAGGCCAGGGCCATAGGTAGAGGCGGAAGCAACTCTATGAATCCCTGCTTACCAACAGTATTTCTATGCTAATTTCACAGTCAAGCAAGGGGGCCATTTGAAAACAGCTATATGGGAGTTTGTGCCCTTATTAAACGAGCCCTAGGAAGTAGAACCATTCTTATGGTCCTGAGAGACTGAGGCAGCCCAGTCACTGTTCAGTCTGTTTTCTCACCTAGTGCCACAATCCATAACACATTTAATCTAAATTACTCCCCTAGGGTATGCTGTTGGCAAGGATACAGAAGAATCGTATTACCTTGACTGCCAGGGAAGTTCATAGCCCTTTCTTACACTGTGATAAAAATAAAATAAAAAATAAAAATAAAAATAAAACCCACCCTAAGGAACAACTGGCTGAACAGATGGCTCAGTGGTTAAGAATGTTTGTTGCACAAACAGGAAAAACAGAGCTCAGACCCCAACACCCATTTGACAAACCAAGCACAGTCTAACACACCTCTGTTACCCCAGCACTGATGGGGCTAGAGGCAGGGAATTGCTAGAGTTTGCAGGCTGCTTGCCCAGCTGAAAAATATTGGGTTCCTGGGGTTGGAGGTTTTGCTCAACAGTGGAGTACTTGCCTACTTAGCATGATGCCCTGGGTTCCATTCTCAGTAAAGGTTCAGGGAGAGACACCTGCCTCAAAGGATTCAGGTAGTGACTGATAGAAAGGACACCTGAGACCCGCCACTGCCCTCCACGCATACACAGGCATGCTCATACACTATACACACACCACCCACCCACCCGAACGCACACATGCAGGTAGCATTGTTTGTAATTTTGTGTTAAGAGTGAAAATTATTTCATCAAAGATTAAATATCAATACAAAAACATTATTTCCCCCTCCCTCTGGGATTTTTCATTAACACCCGTTCGGTATTTCATGCTATATCTTTAGATTTGCTGTCTCTCTGCCAATTTATCAGAAATGAACACCAGAGTGTAAGAAAATTTCATAAATTCACCAAATTTTCCATGTGAGCCAAATTTGTTATTTCCTTGCCCCTGAAATATAATGAGAAATAAAGTTGTAATAATAAATATTGGGAACTCACTCTTGAAAGGGGGTTACAAATACATGATTGGACTGAAATCAGAATTTTCTAACCAAATATAGTTTTCACAGAAATGCATTTCAATTTATGTTCCTACAGAACTCAAAATGGCCAATACTTCTGATTTTCCTGATGATCTATCTGTACACACACACCCTACAAACCAATTTTCACATAGCACCAAGTGCGTTGTTCCCTGCAGGAATATAATGGGATTTGAAAGCAAAGCCCACCAGGTCTATTCACTGAGTGATAATCCAAGCCTCCTATGTACCTACTGCTGAGGTTACAGATTCATGGAGAAAAGCTTAAGGGTTACTTTTCCAGGACCCTGGTTTGGGATTAATGGATCATGAGAGAGAAGTTATCTCTTGCCTTGGCCCTTGGTGTGGTTCTGAAGAACTTTCTCAGCCAGCTCCCTCCTCTCTCCTCTGCTCAAAGAAAGCATGCCCGCCCCGTGTTCCCTTGACTCCAAGCACTGAGTCCAGTCAGGCTGTCAGGTACGGTATCTTGGCTGCAAAGGAAGGCCACACACAGCATGTGGCCCAAGCTGGACCTGTCATAGTAACCTCTGCCTGTGACTCCAGCTGGAACAGAGCATGGGAAAGTGATTGGAGACAGGTCAGTCCGGATTGTTCTCTGAGGCTTTTCAAACAGGATCTGGGATGAGATACCAAGGCAGGCCAGCCAAGGCAGGATGAGTTTCCCTGTCAGCTGCTGAGGGCTGTTAGCCTATACCCATCCCCAGGGCCAACCTGCAACAGATTAACAATATTTTTCAATTGTGTTTATACTGAATATGTGTTGGTATTTCCTTGTCATTATCCCTTCATGACACAACTTTTTATACTATACTAAGTATTCTCACTAATCTACAGGGATTTATAGTATATGGGAGAAAGTACCTAGGTTACAATGCAAACACTTGCTATTTTCTGTAAGAAACTTCAATAGCCACAGAGCTTGGCATATGTGGGGGTCCTAAAGCCACTCTATGGTTGATACAAGGGCCAGCTGCATGTGTGGTTGTGAGCGATAGCTGAAGAGCAGCCAGGCCCTCTGCCGTGTAAGCAGCATGACTTGCAGTGAGACACAGAATTAGAATTTCAAGCCATATAAATAAATGTCATATATTGTAGCTTTATTTTTTTTCAATGATATCTGTTTACCAACTGATAGAAACTGTTAAAGAATTCCTGTTCTTAATTTTTGTTTTGTTTAATTTGTTTTCACATCTAACTTCTGAGCAGGGGACCATGGGAGGGAAAAGAGGATGGGGTCAGTATGAGCAAAGACTCTGATCCCTGGACATCTGTTGAATTTGGCCTCTGCCTCTTCTATCTGTTTTTGGGTGTTGATCTACATGGATCCATGCCAAAGGTTACCTGAGACCAATGACTATCCTTGTTTGCTCGATGCCACCCCGAAGTGCTCAGAGACAATGTACCCAACACACCCTGGCTTACAGGCACCATACCGAGGGGTCCAAGCCAGTCATGATGTCAGTATCTTGCTCGGGAATTCTTTTTCTTCTTCCAAGCTTTGCTGAGTTGGATGTAAGGGGATGGTAGCCCTTTCTTTTGCACTAAATCTCTCAGCACATTTCTCTCCAAATTCATTGACCAAAGCATCTACTGATTCTTCCCACCAGGCTCAATCTGAGTTCACTGGGAACTTGAGACTCTGTGTTTTGGTTTTATACTACCTATTCTTGATCTTGTAGAGCACATTTGATTTTAAATACCACTAAGCACAAACGCCTACTGTATGTCATTCATGGTAGAATTCTCCCAAGGGTGCAGGGAACTTTAATCTGTGCAACGTCAATGTTGCATCCCTTAGTTTTCATAGCTTGATTTCTTTTTTAAGTCTCAAAACACAATGTGCTATGACATCTCCTTTTTTGGTAATGCACACAAAAAATGGGTTATGGGGATACATAAAAAAGAATGCCAAGGAATAACTCAAGAAGCAAAGAAGGAGCTAGGCAGTGGTGGCACACACCTTTAATCCCAGCACTTGGGAGGCAGAGGCAGGAGGATTTCTGAAGTTGAGGCCCTAGCCTGGTCTACAGAGTGAGTTCCAGGACACCCAGGGCTATACAGAGAAACCCTGTCTCGAAAAAACAAACAAACAAACAAACAAACCAAAAATAAGCAAAGAAGGAGTTGGTTGGTTGGTTGGTTGGTTGGTTGGTTGGTTGGTTGGGTTCTAGAAGGCAAAGCCAAGCACTTGGGATGACACATGACACATGAAAGCAAGGAGCAGACCCACATTTTCTTCACATGGTTCTGTTCTGGACATTGTACTCTCTGTGGATGGTTATTTTGGTTATCTTCTTGAGTTTTCTCACTCTGCTTCCTTTTTGTTTTTTTTTTCACTTACAGTGATCCCAGCTACATTTCTACTACTCATACCCTGTAGAACCCCACCCAACATAACAGACAGGCCAAAAGACAGTGTGTTGTTATTATCTCCTTAAAACATCCCTGTTTTATTTCAATATGTAAGTAGCAGAAAAATCAAACATGTGGGTGCTCCCCCAAAGTCCAAAAATCACTGGGAATGAAAATTATTGTTGTTGTTGTTGTTGTTGTTGTTGTTGTTATTCAGCCTAGAACCCATGGTCTTCCTGCCTCTGCCCCACAACAAAGGGTACAATGACAGGTGTGAACCGCCTCAACAAGCTTTTCCCACCTTTTTGATATGAGTTATCATATGCTCTATGACCAACTCCCTCCACACTGTAGAAAACCTACTGAAGCCACTTCCAGGTTTTATATAAACTACTTCCCAACAAAAAGTAAGAAGAGAAAGCAAAAGAAGCAAAGCTCCTATTGTTTGGTTTCCATAGTAAAACTGTAAAAAGATGGAAATTCTTGAGTTCATTTATTCTCTCATGTCAAACAAATAACAATTGGCATTTGGATTGTAACTATGGGGCAAGATTCTCTATAGTTAAGATTTATAATTTAAAATTTTTATGTATGTGTATGAGTGTTTTCTCTGCATGGTCTAAGCATGCCACATGCATGCAGGACCCTCAGGAGCTCAAAGAGGGTATCAGGTTCTCTGGAACTGGAATTACAGATACATGATTGTGAGTACTGGGGTTACGTGCGAGTACACGTTTGCAAGTGCTAAGAACTCTGCTGTGGAGCAGCAAGTGCTCCTAACCCCTGAGTCACCTCTCCAGCCCCAATGACGAAGCTTTTAAGGTTCCGCTTCAGATATGCATGAAGAAAAAATGAATTTTAAAAAACTGCCTTGTATTTTTGTACCACAGAGAAAAGAGGTCATGAGAATAAAAACCCACAGAATTGTTTCTCAACAAGAAAAATTTAAAATGTTAATAAGCTTGCAGAATAAAAGTTAACCATGATTTAATACAATAAAGAGGACATTACATTCTCAACTTGGAATGATTTAAATTCAAAAAGACTGATGTAAACACACACCTTCAGCTCTTACACACCACCCAATCATAAGTCACTTCAATGTTCTTGTTTCAATTACATATTAGATATACTTGACATTATGTAGCACATTCAGTTTAAAAATAAATACAAATGTCGTGTGTGTGTGTGTGTGTGTGTGTGTGTGTGTGTGTGTTGCTTAGTGATGAATTCATTTATAAGTGAATTTCAGTAATTGTTTATAACCAAAAGCTTGGCTATGGTGAAGACATAAACAATTCTGATACATGAATCTGAAATTTCTTTCTTTTTACTCCCTCCCTCCGCCATCAACCTTGTCTATCCCCCACAAACTCATGAACCTAGAATTTCTAACCAGTGTCACCAGACATCCATACTCACTGAGCCATCTATGAACTGCATGTTAAAAACTCCCCAGCGCCCTCCTGACCCCTTCCCTCTATCAAGTTTCCAGTGAAACACAATACTGTTTTCAAGGCTCAAACACCACATGTCCTAACATCTCCTGTGGCAATGGAAACAGAAAAGAACCACTTGAATTTTTTTTCACTCCCCCGATACTATTTCTTCCTTACCGAAAGTAGACAATAAGTTATGCAAATAGTGGGACCCCAGGAACTTGAGTGTCCACAGTGACCATCATTGGCGACTGTCACCAGTTGTTTAAGATTCTTGTGGTTAAAAATAAACTGTGGCTGAATTCTCTTTGTATTCCAAGTTGGTTCTCATTTAGATAAATGGTTTCCAGGCTCCGTACATCAAACGTGAAATTTCAAAAATATGTGGAGATCCACCTTGCACTCACCAATTCTTCCCCAAATAAGGATTCAGAGAAAATAATGTTCTCTACCAACAACACCATTTCATACAAAAAAAAAAAAAAAAAAAAAAAAAAACACCCAAAAACAAAAAACAAAACCAAGGTCTCTTTTTAAGTCCAACGTAGACACTGTCTTAGCTTAAAAGGAGAGAGGGAACTCATCAATCCCAAGAATATATGCTAATCATATCTATCAAGATTCTGACAGAAAATAAGTAACACCTTCAAAGGGTCAGATTCGAAATATTTCAGTAAAAAGACAGCTTATAAAAGGATAGAAAAATTATAAATATATATCTTATAGAAGATACTAAAATACACACACATACGGGGGGGGGGGGGGGGGGGAGAGAAGGGGGGAGAGTTACCTAGAAACTAGCAACAGCTGGAAGCTGTTAGTCCTACACAGGCCGAGGAGGGAAGGGAATCATGTTGCAGGGCAAAATGAGAGCTGGAATTGATTAACAGAGAGAAAAGAAAAGTGGAACAAAGAGATGCTGACTATCCACCGCCCTGCCTGAATTAGCCAAAAGTCAAAGTAATAAGGCCTGAAGACTGCAGTGGACGTGCCAGTCCCCTGGAGCAGAGAACAGGCCAGACAAGGTGAAAAGCAGGAACCACGGAGAAGGCCCAACTTCATATACTGTGGGTTGAAATTCCATATGGTGTAGTACAAGTGAATTTGGAGATTGTGGAAAAAATTGCCGTAACAACTAAAAATCAATTCAACCTGAAGCATAAACAAATGTTTTAAGTGAACATATTTAACATAATTATTTATACATTAAATAAATGCAAGATTTTTCTGACAGCACTAGCCTGGGTTACACAGTGTGTGACTTCACCACAGCCTTGGCTCTGGACACACAATATGTGTGTCTTGGCACCGTGCACACCACCAAGGCCTGCTGCCCCAGAGAACACCGCTCAGATATGAGACTATACGTTACAATATTTTACAGATTGCAGTGTATTACTGCACCTGTCAAGTTTTCTGCTCTTACAGGAGCCTGAAGGTTTAATTATGAAAAACAAAGACTTTAAATATTTTTCTGCCATCATTTTCTTCATCATGTAAGCAACTAACTAGCATACATCAGAATTACTAACTGCATCAGAATGTCTGGTTTTAAAAACTGCTGTTTGTTTTGCATTGCTGGCTTGAGTTTTATAAAAGACTATTCAATGAATTTTGGGTTGAAATTAGGACATAATTTCCAACAACTTCTGAAATGGGCTTACATACTTCTACCCTCTTGCACCACGTCTTTATGTGAAGTGGGATCTCAGCATTGCCAATTATAAAATCAAAATAGCAACCAACTCTGAACCATACTGACGATATTCTACATGCTTCCACAGGAAAGACTCAGCCAGAATCCCTTTATATTTCAATAGAAACTGGGCTTTCCATCTCCTTAGCGTTCAACTTTGTTTTCGTCGTGGATAAGTGGTAAAATGACACAGACACCCACGAATTATTTTAAGATATACTTCCTTATGTCTTATCATCTGTAAAACTTGAATTTTATTCCTGCCACATGCTAACAGGATAACGCAAGTATCAGGCACAAAGGAGTTAGACACAGAAGCAATAAGGGGAGCCCTGTACTATAACGTACTGAGGGGCTGTAGCAATGGAGGGCAGAATGGAAATTAGACAGAGCACAGGGTATGTATGTATGCAAATAAATGACTCTGTTTTCATTTGTTTGTGTAGAGTGGTGCTCTCAACCTTCCTAATGTTGCAATTCTTTAATACAGTTCCTCGTGTTGTGGTGGACACCCCACCCCCAACAATAAAATTATTTCTGCTACTTGGTAACTGTCATTTTGCTACTATTAGGAGTTGCAATGTAAATATCTGCTATGCAGGATATCCGACCTGCGACCCACAAGAGGGTCGCGACCCACAGGTTGAGAACCAGAGGTCTAGCACGTGCATGTATATTTAGAGGTTAGAGGCGGATGCTGGGTGTCTTACTTTATTCTTCCCCTTATTTTTTGAGACAGGGTTTCCCATTAAGCTACAACTTGTTATTTAAGCTAGACTGGCTGACCAAAGAGCCACTGGAATCCAGCTACACACACACACACACACACACACACACACACACACACACACACTTGCCAGTACTGCACATACAGGTATGAGCCATCATGGTCAGCTTTTACATGGATTCTTGGGCTTGGAACTGTACCGTCCCGTGTGTGCAGCAAACATTTTACCCACTGAGCCATCTTTACATCCTTCCTTTTTTTCATTTTGGTAGACGAAAGTTATAGGAGAAATTTTAAGATCTAATGATGCTTGTAACTACACTTGATACTTCCTCAGTTAATGGCTCTGTATCTAATGGCATGGCATCAAGTGGTGCTGAAACGGGCAGCTTGTTCCAGGACTTTATATTTATCTCTCTGACTAAAAATACTGCCACACAAAGGTATGAAATAGAAACAAACACTTCATTCACTTCAGCACATCTGTCATGAGTTACAGAGTGCCACTTTTACCAGAGCATTCCAGACTGCCTGGAGCTTTAAAAAACTCTGGTGCCTGGCTCCCATCACCAGACATACTGGATTGGTTGGCATGGGGTAAAACTTGGGAAGGGATTTTTTTTTCAAGAACATTGGGGGGTTTTATATTATTATTATTATTATCATATTTTATTAGTATTATTATTTTTAGAAGCTTTTAATTTACAGAAAATTTTATCATAAAAATTAGTACAATTTTCATGCCCTTCAACTATGTCTCCCTTCTGACCTGCAACCTACCTTCATCAGACGCACCTGTCAAGTCAATAAACAAATACTAACTCCACATATTATCAATGTTTTCTCTTTTTCCCCCCAAGCATCCTTTCCTGCCACAGGGTCCTTCCAGGCTTTGCTGGGTTTAGATAGCATTGACAGCCTGGAGGAGTCTTGATCTTTTGAGATCAATCGCAGCCACTGCCTGTGTTCTTCTCATGATTAGTCTGTGGCTGTGTGAAGACCAGGGAGGTAATGTGTACCCCACTCTTACATGACCCCCTTTCTGCCAGTATTGGCCTTAGTCACATGGCTGAGGCAGCGCCATCAGGTTTTACCTCTAAAAGCGACCCTTCCTCCTCTCCACACTCTATTCTTTGAGAAGAAATCATCTTGTGCTGCCCAGACTTACGGACTAGAGAGTCAGCTTTGTGTCCTTGAAGCTCCCCTGCACAGGAGATCTGTGCACCACTTACTGGTGTGTTGAATTATGTATCAGTAGACATAAATATTACTTTCTGTTCTAGAGTATAAGTCAATGAGACCTTACAATGATGCCCAACTGCTTTTTGGACCATTAAAGGCCCCAGAATATGGCTTTTGTTTCCCTTTAACAAAACCCACCATTGTAGGTACATTTTTAAAGTATTTCTTTGCTTTGTGCTACAGTAATCTGTTCTGCACTCATATTGTATATCTCCTGCTATTGAATGAGTCATTTCTCTAAAAAATGTCTGGTTCCTTTTATTGGAATGGTATTAGAAAGAAAGATCTGGGTAAGACTGAATATGTCTTTGCTTCTACACCCTTCATGCTGATGTGTTTGTGTGTGTGTGTGTGTGTGTGTGTGTGTGTGTGTGTGTGTGTGTGATTATTTACATATGCTAACCTATGTAACTATTATGTAAGTATAAATTCATGCTGATTTCTACTGTCATCCATGGCCATGAGGGTCAGCTCTGCCACATCACCTCACTGCTTGCAAGCTCTTTTATCACTGGCTAGAAACCATTCACCTAACTGGTTCCAAGAAAAAATCTATTTAAAGTTATTCATTGCCTCCCTTGCAAAAAGAGACTTTAACAACTAGACTATAGGGCTTATGGATAATCTCTATATTAATTTCCAAAGGTACTTAAGTCAGTAGCTTCTCTCCCCAGTCCCTCTGAATATTAGAAAATACGAATACATTGCTTTTTCATGTTCCATATCCTACTTTGGGGTCCTCTTGACTGTTTTTTTTTTATTTTATATGTTAAGGGCCACTGTGTACTGTAAATAAAATTCTATAGCTTGGACAAATCCAAGCATAGTTTGAGTGAATCAACCATTACACCAGGCAAAAAAAGCCACTTACATAAAATACTGTCTGTGTTTCACCTTGTCTATCTTCCTCCTTCCCTTGATCCAAGTAGTGACTATTTGTCGTCTTTGTAGTTATGCCTTTCTGAAATGACCTACAGATAAACTCATATGTCTTATGATCCTTTCAAGACCAGCTTCTGTATTTCAGTCTTTCTGTCTCTCTCTCTGTCTCTGTCTCTCTGTGTGTATTTGTGTATCTTTGTCTTTCTGTCTGCCTATCTCTCTTCTGTCTGTCTATGCATATATCTGTCTGTCTCTGTCCCTCCTTCCTTACCTCCCTCCTTTCTTCCCTCTTTTTCTTCCTACTTTTCTCTTTCCACAGCATTCATTCACCATTCTTCTATTCTCTGTATCCATTCTGGAGGCTAGCTTAGCTCCTCTGCATGTTAATCCCTTTCCTGCCCTTCACATGTCAGCTCCACTGGCCACTTCCTGCTGTCCTTGGACAGTCACACAACACAGTCCCAGATGGGAGTTTCCCACTGTCATCCCCTACACACGAGATCCTCTCCTGCCCCACATGTTCCTATTCATCTCTTTCATCTAATTTAGATATTTGCTAAAATGTCACATCCACAATGAAGCCTTTATGAACACAAAATTGCAGCCCTTGTGTGACAAATTCCTTCATTTCTGTTTGTAGTTCTTGGTCCTGTGTGACATATTTTACTGATTTATAGCTACAGCCTTTCTCCAGCCACTGGAACATCAGTTCCCTAATGAGGCTTTATCCTAAGCACATCACAATATCGGAACCATGCTAATGGCCACCTAGTTAAATCACTTTTAAAATCTCTCTATTTATCTGTGATGACTAGGTATATCAAACAATAAAACTATTTTCTTTAAATTTGGAAGGCTGGAAGCTAAGATTGAGGTACCTGTAGGTTGTCCCTCCCATAGCCTGTCTTTAGCATGACGATGGATGCTATTGCTGTCTTGGCAGGGCTCTTTTCTGCAAGCCTATTCCTCCAGTAGCTCCCTGTGTGTCCAAATTTGCTCTTCTAAGGATATTGGTCAGATAGAATTAAGGTCCACCCTGATAATCCTACCTCCAAATACATTCATGGTCAGAGGTAATTATGCTTGGGACCTCAGTATATACATTTCAGGGAGGTGCAGCACAGCACACAATAACTACTCCTCCAGGGAGCAATTATTTCTTGTTTTCTATTTGGAAAGGAAAGAGACATAGTGGTTCTCAGTCTCTGAACCAATAGAATGTGGGGCACAAATGGACAAGATACTGGATATCAGACTTTGTCCTTAAATGTTATGCAATAAGGATTTTGAACCTACCTCTGAAAATTGAGACACAATTCAAAACATATACATTAGGAAGGTGGTATATAAAATATACAGAAATACTAGGAGAGAAGCAAAGACTGGTGGACTACAGCTCAAGAAGATGAAGACAGAATACTCAACAGATTCTTCAGATCCAAACCACAGTGGAAATGAAAACATGCTGGGAAAACCCACCTCCCCAGGATGCCAAGCTTCCTCTATGTTTGGTGCTAATCATAACAATCCTTTCTTGTGGTAGAATTGATTCTGATTGTAAATGGTTGTTATGGAAACTGAGTCTCCGACGACATTCGGTATCTTTCTTAGCTAGTAACTGGGTAATGTGGACCTCCAGCTCAGAGCACCTGTTTTTACATGCACAAGGCCTTGGAGTCCATCCCTAGCACCACAACAAAAGAGAGAGCTGATATCTGTCCCCATTGATCGGCTCTATTTTAGGGTCCTGTGGTTAGGAACCTCATCAGCATATGCCCAACCATTTCACAGCTCCTGCTGTGTGGGGCTATTTGGAAAACTCACTGAATGGGGTTCAAAAGGTTTGGTATTTTCTTCAGTATGCAGACTCCCCAAAAGTCTGTGAAAACATAGCTGTGCTCTGGCAAGCTTGCTGTCTGCATCCCTCATCTTCCTAGCTCTGAAAGTACAATGTTTGATTCACAAATGTTTACTAGCCTCTCCCCTTTGCAGTAGACCAGTGAGCCTCAGGAACACAGCAACACGGTAAAGACAAGTGCCCTCTGAGGTACCTGGAGATAAAGGCTGCTGCTCGAGTGTGTACTGGTTTTCTTTTTGCTACTAGGACCACACAGGTCTTCTTCGTCAGAGCTGCCCCCATGACCATGACTCTCGAGACAGACATGAATGAACCAGACAGTTTTCTAATGACACAACTAGAAAGAAATCTGAGCTTTCATTCATGCTTGTAAGCAGATTGCCTGCAGATGAAGACAGACTTTGAAAGGGAGCATCTCTTTATGCCTAATAAAAGAAGACCTGTGGCATTCTTCTCAAGCCTTGAAAGAAAACTTTATGTATTTATACTTTGATAATAAACCATGAAGTCAGCATATACCTGCATAACATGGGCATTTAGAGAAGCCATTGATGTCATTGTGAGGTAGCTGGCTGGCCTCTGAAGAGTCTAAACTAAACTAAAAATGGGAGATAGGGCCTGGGTATTAGGAAAGAAAAGCACAGGGACCAAATAAATGCATTTCCTTCTTCTGTTTATGTAATAAATGCTCTTATTGTTGCCATGGCAAAAGGGCCAGTCTGTTTTCTCCCTCCTCTGTCTCTACCTATTATTATATCCAATACCAGAAAATGCCATGCTTCCCACCGCTGTCCGGGATCACTGCGTTATCCGTGTACTTTGTATTCATCTTCCCTCCCCACCCCCCATAGCCTTGGTAATAGTTATAGAGAAAGGGAGGGTGCCACAGTGGACATGGTTTCTACTGCATTAGTAGAATGATGGGAAGGAAGGAAGTCAAAATATATTGAGTCAGGAAGGGCTTCCTAACCTTGGAAAGCCTCCATAGCCCAATGGAAAAACTCTAAAAATGTCATTTGAAGCAAATGCCAATGTATTGGTTAGCTAAATTGTCTTAGTACAGGTTATTTTGGCCTTCTGAATACAGCTATAACAGTGAGGACCATATTCTTGTCTGTTATAACTAGGCTGAGATCATCAAATATAAAGTCTGAATTAGAATTGATAATAACTCCACAGTGGTTGGACAGCTGTGGCATGTCCTGCCTACCTCATCATGCTACACTGGGTGAGGGGCAGAAGCGCACTGCTATATTTTTAAAACGCAACAACAAAAGTTTTATAACTGCATCACTTCATTCATTAATTCACCAGTGTCCGCACCATTTATTAAGAGCATATTATTGCTACTAAGGTTGAAATGCAAATAAATAAAAGTCTCTCAAAAAGTGTACATCCTAGTCTTGTCATATGAGAGGGGCAGCTGAATAATCAGGGTATTTTCACTTAGAAACTAAAAGACGGAGTTTGAAAAGCTATGCCCGGGAGGATGGAAAATAAGAAGAAAGCCTCCATCTGCAGAAAATAATCAGGAAAACTGAAACAAGTGGCCTCATCCTGTTTGTTTGCTCTGGGGCTTGGATGCACACTCTTAGCTCAGGATGTTCTCGCTCGATCCTATTCCGCCCATCCTGAGGGCAAAGGGAGACAAAGCCTCACATCCCTGACATTCATGTCAAAATCATCCCACAAGCAAAGGTACCACTGGCAAGCTCTCGCTAGGAAGGGTTCCTAGTCTCAAATCTTAGAGGAACCCAGTCAAGAAAACATTTGGATCCTACCTGCAAGTATTTGAAGAGCTGTTATCCACAATAAAGAATAACTTAGGCTTAAAGCCATAAGAGTCATATTTGAGATAACTGACCAAATATTACCAAGGATAAGTTTTTCAATCAATGTGCATTTTAAAAATTCCTCTGAAGCAATACTTTCCAAATTGTAATGTGCATGCAGTCCTATTAAACATGAATTTTGTTTCAAGTCCTGACTGGGGTCAGAGGTCCTGCATTCCTAACAAGTTGTTGTGATGCTATCTGCTCTAGAACGGCCTCTCAGGTCACACTGAACACAAAGCATCCAATAGTGGGGATCCTTTGGATGTACTGGGTTGTCAATCAATGTTAGCATTTAAGTCCCATGTATAACTATTTGCCGGCATTATAGCATAAAGCGTCTCCACATGGTATGCAAGCAAATATTTCCTTTCAAGTCAAAGGATTAGATTCAGTGGTTTTATAATAGAAATTTCCATGTGGATATTTCTTTTAAATCTTGAAATGCTTTCACATAAATATTTTTTAAAAGTAGACAAGACTTTCTACACTACTTCAATAGATGCCAAAAAAAATCTTACTTGTATAAAGTGACTAGTTCAAAACTCACTCCATCATCCAGCACAAATGCTGAGGACCTCCCTACTCTTAGCTAATATCTGAAGCAGAATGAACATTTAACAGTGAGCTAAACAGAGATGGCTCCTGCTCTCCAAAGACCACGCTCATACCTAAAAAATGCATTTCATCTATTATTAGCACACTGAGGTTTCAAACAGGCTGGGATTCCAAAAAATACATTGTGAAAAGAAAAGAAGAAAAAGAAAAATACACTGTGATAGTGAGCCTGACACCATTCATCACTTAACGTGTCAGAGGCACAGTAAACAACAAAGAAGAGCATTGCTGGACTTTCCAAGTGGCTCTGGCTCCATTTGGATGCACAGTATGACCCTGGCCCTTTGACAGACCAACTTTTCACCCTGCTTCAGGGAACAGTGGCAAGAATGAAATCATCGCAACTACTATAAACAGAATAGAAACACTGAAAATTCCATCTACTCACTTCCCCACAGATGACTGACCCTCAGCCTCTCACTTTGGAAGAAAGACCAGAACAGGTGGTGAGGCTGTGGCCTCTCATACTACACCAGAAGACACATGGGGCCTCAGAAAAAGCTAACAGGATCCGAACCTCACAAGCCAAACTTTCATAAGCATATGGTTTTCTTTCTTTAATAATCTGTCTCAGACAGCTTCCCTCTTTGCCTCTCTCCTTCCCTCCCTCCCTCCTAAACCTCCACCCCTACAAACAGCATCCAAGGGGAGCTCTATCATATTTTATCTACCTTTCCAATGCCTGAAATGCTGTTAATCCCAGTGAGAGAGATGGCAAGAGATCTAGAGAGTCAAGCATGGGGACCTGAGTTCAGGTTCTTTGCGCCCACAGAGAAAGTTATACATGGTTTCACCAGCCCTGAGGGTGGTGACGAAGACAGGTGATCACTGGAGCTTGTAGACAAGCCACCCTAGACAGGAAAAAATAAACAAAAAAAACCCAACAGCAACAAAAACCAAGGTCTTGGTGGCCAGCGTTGCACATTTTTAATCCCAGCACTCAGAAGGTAGAGACAAGCAGATCTCTGTGAGCCCAAGGCCAGCCTAGTCTATAGACTGTAGGGTTACACACAGAGAAACCTTGTCCAAACAAAACAAAACATACAAGCAAAAAATGAAAACAAAGTTAACAACAACAACAAAAAGAAACAAGGTGGAGAAAGTTAGAGTAAGACACCTGCTGTTCATTTATGGCTTTTACACATGCACAGGTACTCAGCCAAACACACACACACATATGCACACGCACATGCATACTCACACACATACACACAAGAATACTGATAACCCTTATGAATCAATTTCTTCTATCTCCTGTTTCACTCTTAGCACCAGGTTGAAAACCCTTCTTTTTTTTTTTTTTTTTTTTTTTTTTTTTTTTTTTTTTTTTTTTTTTTTTGGTTATCATTACCTTCTACCATTATTCCTCTTAATTTTTAAAATCATACATTTTAGAAAAGATTGAAATAAGCTGATATACTTTTATATGATCTCAGGTCCCCTCACTGTGTGTCAAATATTGATTTTACCCAGTAAACAGAGTCAGAGATAGAGGTTTGAGTGTAGGTGGTTAGTTGGAGAGTAACCTATGAAATATCACCTGTAAGGGAGTGGGCAGCTGAGGTTGGGGGAGGCAAAATAGGTGCTACAGATGTCCAAGCCTGTTACATGAGAAATAATTACAAGAAACAGATGCTGCCTTTCTGCCCCTGTCTTCTGAACTGCAAGCATCATCTGGACAAATCATGTCTCTTCCTCTAAAAGCAAGTTCCACAGTTGGACTCATCTGTGAGATGTCAGCATACTGCTCATTTCCAGGGAAATGGGAGTACTAATTCTTCAGGTGCCATCAGAGTAACAGGAATAGCATCTACTCCTACCTGGACTTTGTTTAACCAAAAAACCTTAAATCAATTGGTTTACACAAGTAGCGTTAACCCAATATTTTAACAGTGCCAAAAAGCTTTACTTGGTTATTAGTGCATCGCCTTCCTCAGCTGTGGTAGTGACACTGAGCGATGACTTCTCTCTGTTCCATGGCAGTGACACTGAGCACGGAGTTCTTTCTTCCCGGGTCTTTACCACACCACCAGGTTCTTCCCATTTCCTTTATTGTGAATATCTAGGATCTTAACTTTCTTCTGCTTCATGGTTCTTTGATTATCAATATATATGATTATCTTATTCTAGCCTCTGTCTAGAGAGCAGCAGGACTATTTTTTTGTACATATACTGGCAACTTTTTGTCTTTTAGAATGTCTTTTAGGTTAGGTATACACTTAAGAGGAGTTCAGTTTTTTTTTTTTCAAAATTATTTTAACAGCTTTATGTCTAAATAAAAGCAACAAAGGTAGAGAGTTCCTTAGTACTCTATTTGTGTTTCCCTTATTAACATCTTTAAAAAATACTTTTAAAAATGTGTAGGTGTTTCTGTGAATGTGTGTCACATGTTCTGGATGTTTGTCGAGGCAGGAGTTGTAGGCAGCTATGAGCTTCCTAACATAGGAGATGGTAACTTAACTGGGATCCTCTGGAAGAGCAGCAAGCAATTTTAACCACTGAGCCATCTTTGAGGCCCACTCGTTAGCATCTTATATCCCAGTGTGATTCAGTTATTATTATTCATTTACTTACCAATATCAGTTTATTATCAATTATCATTATCAATGAACCAATATCAGTAAGTGATGATTAAGTCCAGATTTCTTTCAAAACTTGCCTTCCCACTTTTCCTTTACTTTTGAGGGTTCCCTGCAATGTGCTCCATTGCTTTATTGTCATGTCTCAAGAGAGGCCTTATGGATGTGCCAGTGTCTACATCTTCATGTTTGATGACCTCACTAACTTTTAGGTGTGATGATCCAGTACTTGTGAACTTTTTCTTATTGAAATTTGTCTGATTTTTTTTTTTCATGATTAAACTGGAGTTACATGTTATTTGAGGTAGGATCAGAAAGTCCTGTGCAGTTTTCTTCATGTACCATGGAGGGTTCCACATGGCATATGCCTTATTAATGTGTTGACCTTTTCCCCTTGGCTGGTGTGGTGTTTATTACGTTCCTTATTGTAAAGTTGCCCCCACAACCTCGGTTATGCATTATGCTTCTTGGGATGAAGTTACTGCAGCCCACAGTTAAAGATGTGGCAAAGGAGGTGCCACACAAATGTTTTGAATTTCTCAGCATGACAGATTTGTGTCTTTGGTGGTGTGGTTGTTACTGACATTCAGCCATTCGTTTACATTAGTGTGGAAGTCACCCATATTTATATTTACATTCCTGTTATAATCCAGCACTACTCAATTTAGTTTGTTTCTAAAATTGGACCATCTTTGAATTCTATCTGTTGGCTCCTTGTTTCTGCTGATATGCCACTGTCAGAATGGCTTGTTTTATTTGTGTTTTTCTTTGGTTAGCTTCTGGCATTATAGGATGCTTTATATCTAATTGGTAAATTTTTCTATAGTCACAGAACCAGCTCTTTCTCTAAGAATTTCTGGTTTGTTGTTTTATGGGATAATGTTTTAGAATCCAGGATCTAAATGTCTGAGGTGTTCTGCTCGGGAGTTGTCATGGCTTCTGGACTCCTGAACCTGACAGAGAAAGGAGCATGTGTTTTTATGCCAATCTCTGTACAGCTGTACGTCTAGAGGTGCTTCTGTTTGTATCCACCTATTTCCATACCCAGCTAGGCACAAATGCCTCTCATCTATATCTGTATTAAGCTCAACATGAATTCAAGCTGCAGCCAAGTGAGTCATCCCAGCCTTTTCTGTCTTCTTGTCTGTAGCTTCCTACTCAAACTGAGATATGGAGCTCCCATCTGCCACACGCTATTTAGTGGTTCAGATTCAACCTTGTGGATAGTGTTTCAGAATAATTTTTCTGCTCTCGGTAGAATACAACTTTATCAACTGGAGAACCAAGACTGTGAGACAAATTAGAAGTCTCTGTCAAGTACAGCTACAGAAACACTAGCAATAGTCCAACTCCTTGACAGAGGAAGACAAATCCTTAGTTTGGCCTATTGCTTTCAAAACAACACCCCTTGCCTGCAACCAAAAATTATAAGACAGAAAAAGTGGTAAAAAGAAAAATCTAAGTGGGATGTCTTTTGACCCTGTCCTGCCTGAGTTGGTGAGTGTGTAAGTACAGGAAGCATGGCATGGGTAGAGAAGAATGGTAGGAGTTTCACCCATCTGAGGAATGAGAGACAGAGTTATCTGCCATTAAGCTACCAGGACTATCAGAGACAGTAACCTATGGACAAGGCTTTCTTTTGAGAAGGAAAATACTTTGGGGTTGGGAGAAGCCACAGAAAACAAAATGGAGGTGGAAGAAAAAGAGAATTTCAAGAGAGTAGAAATTCAAATGAGAAACACGGCCCATCTGAAAACCTTTAATCCCGGCACTTAGAAGGTAGAGACAGGCAGAGCTCAGAGTTCAAGGCCAGCCTGATCTACAAATTGGGTTTAGGATAGACAGGGCTACACAGAGAAACCTTGTCTCAAACACAAGCAAACACAAAAAAACAACAAAACAAACAAGCCAACAAAAAAATGGAGGTAGAGGGAAGATAATGGATTTCCTCTAAGTCTGAAAGATGGGTGACAGGCAAAATACACTGTGAAGTCAGTGTGGGAAAGTGCACGTTGCTGGTAATGTGCACGAGCCTGTTTTACAAACTAGAATCCTGCAAATATTTGCTGCACTGGGTTTAATCAATGTGAAATGTTAAACTCCAGTACACAAGTGGCCACATCAAGTGAAAGGAAGTTACAATTTACGTGTTGCCACTTAACTGGAAAAATACTATGCCAGCACAGAAACTTCCCTTGTTTGATTGCGTGTTCCTGGCTTGCTGCCTTCTTAAAGTAAACAAGACAGCACTGCCCATCTCCCAGAACAAAACACCAGCACCATGAACAGTCAAGCCAAAAAGTAGAACTCCAAAGCAGATACAACCAATCCCTTGCGCCAACTTCTAACTCTGTTGATGTTTCTCTCTGATTATGTAAGTGGAAATGTTTTTTACGATACACAAAGTTTCAGCCAAGCCTGGTGTGTGGGCCTGTCTGTAATCCTGGCAACTTGGGAAGTTGAGGCAGGAGGGCTGTATATTCAAGGCTAGCCTGGACAACCTAGTAAGACCCTGTCTCAAAGTAAACAGTGAAAAGGACGAGTTTGGGATTATAGCTCAGTAGAAGAGTGCTTGCCTAGAATACAGAAGGTGCTAGCATCAGCTCCCAATAAGGTAAAATTAGTAAATAAATGTATATGTACAAATATAAGGAAAGGATACAACATGGTAAGAGTTTGAGAGATCAGCTGAATTACAGTACATTTAAAAGAGTTTAGCATGTTGTGTGGATTAGTTTTTCTAGGGTTCTATGGTAAGTCGGCAAGTCTGTGATTAGTGGTTGATGCAAGATGCCCAGCCTACTGTGGGCCATGTTGTCCCTGGGCAGGTGGTCCTGGGAGGTATAAGCAAGGTAGCTGAACATAAGCCTGAGAAGCAAGACTGTAAACAGCACTCCTCCATGGTCTCCTTCTTCAGTTCCTGCCCCCACACCCCTACATTGGGTTCCTGTCCTGACTTCCCTTCATTAGCTGTAAGCTGAAATTAACCCCTTCCTCTACAAATTGCATTTGACCATGGTCTTTATTAAAGCAATAGAGCAACTTAAATAGTACACGTGATAAATTTTATGCTCATTAAAAGACATATAACATGGAAAGGAGAAATTTTTCTGGAGCCCCACCCTAAGACAAAGAACTACAGGTAGCTGATGACTGCTGGGGGAGGTAACCTTTCCCAGGGATGAGCTTCCTTAACAGTTACCCAATACAGAATGCTCGTCCCTGAAACCATACGCATACAAACAAGAACAGACTCAGATGCTTTATTTATACGTGCATCCACAGACATTAATAATCAAAGGAAAAGAGGCTATCAACTTCAGAGTGGAGAATGAAAGGAGTTTGAGGGAGGGGAAGTGGGAAGGGTGGAGGGAAAAATGTATGGAGGAAAGTGATGTAATTCTTTTTTTTTTTTTTTTTTTTTTTTTTTTTGGTTTTTCAAGACAGGGTTTCTCTGTATAGCCCTGGCTGTCCTGGAGCTCACTCTGTAGACCAGGCTGGCCTCGAACTCAGAAATCCACCTGCCTCTGCCTCCCAAGTGCTGGGATTAAAGGTGTGCGCCATCACCGCCCGGCAAGTGATGTAATTCTAATTTAAAATATCTAGAAAATTTTAAAAAAATAAAAATCTTATGTTATGGATATTTCACCATAACAATTAGTTTTTAGTTTAGAAATAGAATAAGAGTATGCAATAAACATTACTTGGCCACCATTCCTATAGAGAAGAGATAGCAAGGCTGGAATCGCCCTGACCCAGGCAAGGCTAGCTTCTGAGGATTGCCATTAAGACAAAATTTGACCCAAGTATATCCTATTTAGAAAACATAAAGTTAGTTTAAAATTCACTGTGAGGACTATGAAAAGAAATAGAGGAACGAAACAAAACAGATCATAAGTTGTGGGATGTTGCAGAGAGACAGATGATTGGCAAGGCCCAAGAGTGTGCTAGCAATGAGAAAACAGAGCCAGCAAATGCTCTGCGTGTGTTATGGAAGCAGTTCCTGGTGAGGGGTTGCAAAGCTCAGACAGCCAGAGAGAGAAACTGGAGAACCAACTGCATAGATCTGCCAATGTGGAGACAGGAAGACCAGGGGTACTTGGCGGGAAAGTGACAGTTCAAAGCTTTAAAGGAAGACAGATTTCTCCGTGACTGACTAAAAAGAGAGCATGTCCGCATGACAACAGTAACATGCCCTGAAGCTGGGGAAAAGCCAGCGACTGGGGGGTTGGGCTGGGGGAGGGGCAAAGGAAATTGGGGGAATGTGTACCTAGCAAGTGCAATGGCCCAAAAATGTAAGAAAAACAATGAGATAGCCTTGGAAAGAAGACTAGGGTCCCTCAAAGCAGAGTGAATCATTCAATAAAGTCAATCTGAGAACAGGATCTTAATTGGAGTAGAGATGCTCATATGTAAAATTTGAGTTGGCAGGTTCTATTCAGTGACCCTGAAAAGGAGATTGTATTCACTATTAGACTTCATCTGGCATTCATAATGGCCAATACCCTCTTCCTAGGAGGAGAATAGCCAATTTTTGTTGAATTAATAAACTGATATGTACTAAAATGTATTTTATTTATCTTAGGGTCTTTTTCATTTTTCACTTAGAATACCTAATATAAATTCTATAAGAATACAGCATCCTAGAAATAATGGCAAGAGAAATACAATCTGTTGCGATACAATGCCCCTGCTCCTCCCCGACCTCACCCTTCCCCGTGACGCCTTCTTGTCTTTTCGCTGTGCATGTGTTCTGCTGACCCCCATCCCTCTTTGGTTTCTTATTTTGCCACTGTCTCATGGGTCCTTTTCTAGTTTCCTGGCTTCTCCTCACACTTCCACTTAAATACACATCTTCAACCTTTAGAAGCCAAGAACCACGTATGAAAAATGACATGTAGTGTTTGTCTTTCTGAGCGTGGGTTAGTTCACGTAATATGATATTCTACAGTTCCATCCAATTTCCTGCAAAATTCATCGTTTCTCTTTTCCTGGAAGCTGAATAAAATCCCATTGTGTGTATGTGTGACACATTTTCATTACCTGTTCATCTGTTGAAACAGGGTTTCCTGTATCCCAGGGTATCCTAAAATTTAAAATAATTTTGAATTCTGGATCCTTCTGTATCTACTTCTTGGATTCTGAAATGACTGGTCCACACTACTCCACATTTAGTTAGTGAATGAAAAGTGAAATGGAATGTGGTGGTAATGAACATCAGAAACACATAAAAAATGTTCATAGAAAAGCTATATGGTTCAATAGATATCAGAGTGGTAAAGAACTTAGGATTTTGAAGTGTTAAGCCTAGGAGCTCTGGGGAGGACAGAGTGAAAATCAGGAGCTTCCCAAGCCTACATGAGCACAGGCTAGAGCACTTCAGTGTTAGTATTTCTCACCATAAGCCAGATGTTTTCAATTTTTGGGTTGAGACCTCTTTAGGTGTCGAACGACCCTTATACAGGGGTCACATATCAGATATCCTGCATATAAGATATTTACATTATGATTCATAACAGTAGCAAAATTACAGCTATGAAGTAGCAATGAAATAATTTTGTGGCCGGGGGTCACCACAACACGAGGAACTGTGTTAAAGGGTCACAGTATTAGGAAGGTTGGGAGCCACTGCTATAAGCAGACCTTGGCATATGCACACGATATAGAAAGGATGACAAATGACTGTAATTGACACAGGGTTAAGTTCACATGTTATTTAGCTCTACGTTTTGGAACAGCTAGAAACAGTATTCTCAGGCAGCCTCAAAGGATTCTAAGCAACTATTTGCTTCAGCAAATGGGCACCTCAACTCCTATTCAGTTTTTCTCAGCAGCGAATACAAATCCAAACAGAAAGCTAATTAAATAGAAAATCTGCCTTATAGCTCACTTCCCAATTTCAGCGGCTATCCACTTTGCTTTAAGTACTCCTAACAGGTACCTTCTAAAAGGCAAGGGTACTGGTAAAAAGAAAACTCAATGTCCCTGGCTCACAGTGTCTCCATCTCTGCCCTGGTAGGGGAGAGAGTAGTAAGATGCTCTGCATACTCCCTACTGGTGCTCAAAGGGAGGTTGTTTTCTTTTTATACCCCAGACACTCAAAAGAACTCTAGGCCAAAGGCCATGTGGGGAAAGAGTCTCTCCTAGACCACAAAATCTGAGACAGTGAGCCAGACTGATGAATCTGATCATAATTCTGTTTGAAAGCTTGACTGAGCTGGAGAGATGACTCAGAGGTTCAGATCACTGATCCAGAGCTCCTGAGTTCAATTCCCAGCAACCACATGGTGGCTCACAACCATCTGTAATGAGATCCAATGCCCTCTTCTGAATTGTCTGAAGACAGTGACAGTGTACTCACATACATGAAATAAATAAATAAATTTGAAAGAAAGAGAGAGAGAGAGAGAGAGAGAGAGAGAGAGAGAGAGCAAGCAAGCTTGACTAAAAGCCAGGAAAAGCTGGTCTGGTGTTGGTAACCTAAGTATTTGTTCACCAATAATGAGTTATGTGTATGAGATGTTTACCTAAAAAAAAAAATCTCATTTCTTTCTTCAGAGTACTATAATCACTTTAGATTTTTCTGGACTTCTACCATCTAAGCACAAATGAACATACCTGCTGGAAGTGGGTTCTCTTTGATGTTCTCTGACACATTTTGTGAATTTGGAGAAATAATTGTAATTTTAAAATGCAGGACAAACTTTAACAACTGCATATCTGAAATAGCAAACACAGCAACAAGAATAAAGAGAGGCAGCAAAGAGACCAAGCACATGCTGGGGTGGTGGCTCAGTGCTGAAGAGCACTGGCTGCACCTGCAGAGAACTAGGGTTCAATTCCTAGCACCCACATGGTAGCTCATAACCAGCAGTAACTCCAGTTCCAAGGGATCTGACACCCTCTTCTGGCCTGGCCTCTGAGCAGTGGGCATGCACAGAGTGCACAAACATACAACCAGGCAAAACACCCATACACACACATACACCCACACCCACACACACACATTTTTTTTAAGAAACAGAACACATTACACAAATCTCTCTCTCCTTCCTTCTCCTTCTCCCTCTCCCTCCTCTACCTCTTTGTGTGTATGTGTGTCTGTACACTATTTAGCCAAGAGTTGTCATGTTGAAGTTTTAAGTCTACCTTCTGACCAAGAGCTAACCCATCAAAGCTCCATCAAACCCCCTGCTTTTTAAACAGTGCTCCACCCCTGCTACTTAAAACCCACACTGTAGATCCTCCTCAGCCTTCCTGTGAGTTTGAGCGGGCATTTCATGAATAACACAAAGTATTTACACTTGGAGAGCCACCATCCACTCTAATTCTTGGCTCAAATTTGAGGAAACTCACTCAGGAAGGAGCTTGGAAAATACTTCCCCAAATCATCCGATAGGGTGGAGACCAACACACAGGGACTTCAGCCTTCAAAGGCACGGTAGCTGGCTGGGAAGAACTTTTTCCTAAGTCTGAAGACAAAAACACACAGAAAAGAAGTTCTAAGAGATGAAATATTCCCGTGGAAGTCTTTAGAGTCTTAAATCACCATGTTTGTCTTAGGCAGCAATCCTTTCCCATACCTTCCCTCTAAATACCATTCCTGCCACAAACCAATTTAAAACAACCATCCTCGAAGGGGAAAAGTTCAGAAAACCCACAAGCAAATTAGGGAAAACAGACTCAATGCCAAGAAAACAAAAACTTAAGAAGCACAAGGGAATCTGCTCAAAGGGGCAAAAAAAAGAAAGCCTGGGAGAGTCCTCTCAGGGAAATTCCTGTTCTCCCCAGGAAAGGGTATGATTTCCCTGGGCATGAAGATTGTTTTTCCTCCAGCAAATTCTCACCATTTTAGAACATCAGGATGTCCAACAAGTGCACCATGCTTTTTCAGAATGTCTCCCTTCATCCTGTTTTGCAAGGTGCTCTATCTCTTGCTAAGACCTTAGACAGTGGAATCCCCCAGTAATGAAAATGCTAAATGTTTTTCACTGATGGCCCATTACATAAGGGACTATCTGAAGTGTTTTGCAATATTTTAGCCTGCACAGAAATTCCTGTAAATTGGTAATATCCATCACCATTAAAAACTAAATGAACAAACTGAGTCTCCGAAAAACCAAAAGCTGAACAATTAGCAGATTCAGTAACCAATCACTGGTCTCATTCTATACAGTTTCTATCATGAATTTGGATTTTCTCTGTGGGTAATGGCACCTGCCACCAAGCTTAACAACATGAGTTTGATACCAGGGATCCACATGGTAAAAGAAGAGACCTTCCAAAAGTTGTCCTCTGACCTCCATGGGTACACCCATGGCACATGCATCCATCCATACACATACAAATAGAAAATGCAATTTAAAAAAATTTATTTTAAGACAACTTACTTCCAGTTTGTAAAACTTGGTTTATTGCACTGGCACTTGGACTAGAAAAGCAATATGTGGGTTCATTATGTCCCCTGGAATTGTACCCACAGTGACAGAGACCACAGGTCCCAAGCAGTATGAGAAAAATTCCCTTGGAAATAGGTGTCTAAATGTTGGTTAATGTGGCTGAAGTAGGGAGTGGGATGGAGGAGGTGGGTTAAGAACCCAGAGAGTTGACATGGTTAGTTTTATTCAAGATGCACAATTAGAGCAAGATTCCCAGTGCATCTGCCGATCTGCAAATATAATCTCATGTCCTTATGAAAATGTGACCCACTATTTCTCATTGTTGAATCCTGACAGAATTTGTACTCAGTTTTTTCATATATACTCTACAAACACATATATGTCATATGTGTATGTAAAATATAATATATGCATAGATGATATCATTATACACAAAAGACTCACATACCTCTTTAGTTGTCTAATATTTATTACTATATCTTCAGCAACCCAAGATCTTAGAAATAGTAGGCAAATGTTCTCTCTGCATTCAAAATAGATATGCTAAAGGCATGTGCTCATCAGAGCCCATGTCTTCCCTGGGCCCATGCTGAAAACTTGTGATCTTTTACTTTACTTATCCTTGTTCATGAGTTTGGCATTGGTAACATGTGAGTTTTCACTCCACTAATGGTAAGTTAATAGGGAGGGAAGGTTGAGGGCCATGGAGATGGCTCAGAAGTTAATAGTTTGTGCTATTCTTGCCGAGGACCTAAGTTTGATTCCCAGCACCCACACAACCATCTATAACTCTGACCCCAGGGAGATCTGACACTTCTGGCCTCTATGAGCGCCTGCATACAGGCACACACATACACAAATTTTTCTTAAGGTCTTTTCTTTAGAAAGGAAGAAAGAGAGAGAGAGAGAGAGAGAGAGAGAGAGAGAGAGAGAGAGAGAGAGAGAGGGAATATTGCTTGAGACAATATTTTCTGTCAACAGATGTGGCAGCTGAGAACCAAACAACAACTACAATATTCAGGCGGGAGAGCCACCTTGGATGTTAGAAGTTAAACTTAGAACCAAAACATCAAGTGATGTTGGCATACACAGCCACTCATTCTGGTTCTGAACTCCATCCCCTAAGGCCTCATTTTGGCATCTTAGAATTCAAGAGACTTTTCCTGCCATGCTGGAACCCCCTCAGCAGTATTCCTGATAGTTATTGCCACTTGCTAGGATGATGGCAAGTCCTGGATCTGTCATAAACAGAAGCCATGATGACTCCTGACATTCCAGCTCATGGCAGAGCCAGGCTTGCAATCATGCTTCATTGTCTTTTCACCGTCTCCACTCTCAGACGGACTCTGTGTACAGACGGTATGGCAGAAACACTCAGAGAGGCTGCTGAGGCTCCAAAAGAACATTTTATCATCAACGTTGAAGGCTGACTGTACAGGCAGGTAATACAAGCACTATACGATCTCCTGTGACTAATCTGTTTTTAGAACAATACTGAGAAGTGACACCACTTCTAACAGAAAGGGAAATAGACTGACCTCTCTGAGTGTATTCTCTGCCTATGACGTGATGAAGAATTTATGTAAGCAGCCTTGAACATCATGTATATCCCCAGCTCCCTTATGAAACAGAGTGCCCTTGATAACCACAGAAAGAGGCAGTAAGGCGTGCATCTATACCCTGCCCTTGCAGCCCACTCCATGTGGACTTGTGTCCTGGCTCATTCATCTCCACTCTGTTTCCTTCCTCACTTGCAAAGTGTGTGTAATAAGCTGCATCACCCAACAACTAAGAGAAAACAATCACAATAAGGCACTTGGTACTGTGTTGCTCCTTGTGGTCCTGAGTACCCTGTACTGGAAGAGATGCATCCTTTTCTACCTCTTCCAACCAAACAACCTCGAGCTTCATTTTCTTTTGTGTCTCAGTGCTCTCATTTGTAAAAATTATCAGATTGGGATATGTAACCTTCAAACCCCTGCCTTTCTGGCCCTCTACCACTTTGTGGGTGTTTTGACAATGTACCTCTCATCCTCTGGGAATGGAGATTCTCTATTAAAAGTCTGTGTTAAGCAAACACAACTTTTGCTGAACCCTATTAAGCAAAGCCTGACCTGGATTAAATGTCCTCAGTGTCCTGATTGCTCTTGAATGACCTGATCCGTACCTGATCTTTAACTTATCATAACCTGTAAAACTTTTGTTGCACAGTTTTCTCCTTTCTTGCCTCCCCTGAGCCACTCTCTCCTTCTGCTTTATATTTCTGTATCATTTCCCTTTCCCATGTACTGTGTTATCAATGAATTATAATTTAATATATAGAACAAATGAGTTTCAGTCTTACTATTAAATCAAATGTATTCTCAGCCCTATATAATGAAGAACTTTATTCTTTGAAAAAAGAAGCCCAGTCATTAAATACACTCAAGCCTAATCTGGAAAGCAGAGAAGGTGAGAACAGTTCTGTGGAGTCCACATTCATGATTTGCTCTCACAGAACCTAGAAGCTTTATACTCTTATCAGCTGAGCAGAGCCCAGGAGAACGATGTCCAGGCATTTTCTGCTGGATTGCTTATTTATTTATTAATTATAAGTACACTGTAGCTGTCTTCAGACACCCCATAAGAGGGCATCAGATCTCATTATGGATGGTTGTGAGCCACCATGTGGTTATTGGGATTTGGACTCCGATGACCTCCGGAAGAACAGTCAGTGCTCTTAACCATTGAGCCATCTCAACAGCCCCTCTGCTGGCTTTTTACAGACTCTTCTTTGCAGACAGATTCTGTCTGGCATACCCAGTCCTTTCCCATCACAGCCTCAAGACAGGTCACACAGCCGTCTTCAGGACCAGAAACCTAAGTCCCCTCCTTTCCCTCAACTGCCCACCCAAGAATTCCAAATCTTTACAACAATTCCAAGCCAGAAGTCAAAAGAGACCTCTCTGATGCAAGCCACAGCATCTGGTATTGTCTAATTGCATCCTTTGGGACAGAACTTCCCAATAACTATTCAGCAAACATACTTCCATGAAGGTAAATACTCTTTGCAAAGCAGAAGTAAACCACAATATAGCTACATACACTTGAGGAGCACCATGCTAAGCAAAATTAAGCAAGTTCCCCAGCGCCTTCCACACACTACTGCTCCTTGGGAATGCCTGATATTCCCAGGCACTTTTAATCATAGTTGCATGTTTTTGCAAAGCACATCTGTGAACATTCAGATTAATAATTCCAGTCACTCCAATGGCCTCCACTGAAGGTGATGTATGCTTCCCACCCTCACTGATGTTGGTCCTGATGATGTGACTGGCTTTGGTCAACAGAGAAGAGGATATGACTGGAGCCAAGGCCTCAACTATTCTTTTGTACAAGTTAGCTTATCTTTTGACTTCTGTCTTTTCCACGAGGACTACTTGTTTTAGAATAACGGAAAACACATGGTGGAGACCTGAACATAGCCAGTAGCTTAAAACTAAGTCTGGGTGACCCACAGGCTTGAAGTAGAGCCACCCAAGGAGCCCAGCCTAAATGAGTCCTCCTGTTTTGGGTGTTTTGTTGTTGTTAAATAGTATTTTTTTTTCCCACTACTTCTTAAACAAGGCAGGACCTAGCCAGCCTCCAGTTTCTCTGTTAACGAGATAATGAATTTTCTCTTCATTCTCCCGTTCTTTGCCCACTAGTGTGGTGGGTGACTAATTTTCTCAGATATATATCTGAATGATGATATATTAGTTTTACATACTGAAAAAATCAAAACAAGGGAAGCTTTTTTTTTTTAAGTTAGTGTTACTATTGTTGTTCAGCTGCTGTGCTTCCTACTGGTTTCCTTTAAGTATCCTTGAAGCCATCCCTGATGGAAACAAATCGTTGCTCCTGTTTCAAAGATAAGGGATCTGTGGCTTACAACATTGTATAACTCATCCTAGGTCCCACAGCTAGATAGCATAGTCAAGAGGGTTTTTTGTTTGGTTGGTTTGGTTTGGTTTTTGGGGTTTTTTTGGGGGGGGTGGTTTTTTTTATTGGATATTTTATTTACATTTCAGATGCCATCCCCTTTCCCCATTTCCCCTCCCTAGAAAACCCCTATCCCATGCCCCCTTTTCCTTTTTGCTTTTATACAATTTTTTAAATGTTAATCAAAGGCTTTATAAGTTTGGTATTGCTCAATCAGAAGTGTAACCCAATACCCAACCTAGATATATCAACTATCTTTGACTGGTGGAGATATGTGAACATCTGCCTCCATGCCCCCTCCTTTTTCTCTCTCTTTCTCTCTCTTCCTCATCACCTAGCTTCTCCTCTCCTTCTTCTTCTCCTCTCCTTACTCCTTCTCTTCCTCTTGGTACTCCTTCCCCCTTAGCTCCTCCTACATATTGCCCTTCCTGTTAAAATAAAACTTTTCTCTCTAAATACAATTAGAGCATAATTATGCCTATTTGTATCAGTGAGGTACAAGATAGTCCTAATACCCAGTCCATCATTTTGTTGACTAACCAGAACCTCTGTCATCTCTCCTAACTAACACACTTAGCTCTGAACCTGGCTTTTTTCTTGGCTTTAGAATGAATGTTAGCTGAAGACCATCCACTCAGATCTTTTCTCTCAAAGTGAATAGCCAGGATTGGCTATAAGACTATAAGTTTTCAACACAAGGGAAGCTTTTATTTGGCTCAGTGTTTCACAAGGTCATGGAAACAGGAGTGTGGTAGAGTTAATTATCCACCTCATGGCGGACAAGAAGCAAGGACATACCTTTAGTGACATACTTCCTCCTGCTGTACCCCACCTCCTAAAATTCTCAGAATCTCCCCTTATCTCTGGAGGCTCTGCTTTCATGACAGACAAATCTGCTGACACACTCCAAATCCAGCATCAGGGTTCATCCTTCTATTTATTTCTATCTTTTGTGGTTAATATGTTCCCTCCTCTCCACTGAGGTGGTTTTTTTTTTTTCGAGACAGGGTTTCTCTGTATAGCCTTGGCTGTCCTGGAACTCACTGTGTAGACCAGGCTGGCCTTGAACTCAGAAATCAGCCTGCCTCTGCCTCCCAAGTGCTGTGACGAAAGGCGTGTGTCACCACTGCCCGGCCACTGAAGTGGGTTTAAGTTTTTGATTGTAGTGAGATTCACTTTGTCCCCAGGAAGACCAAGTTTATTCACTCCTATTTAAACCTCTCCCTAGACATATTGGGTCATGCCTATGAGGGAGAGCTCAAGGGCTGCAGCGAGGGGATTATCATCAGTTGAAGAACAAATAGCAAAACAAAAACTAAACTTCCAGCTGAACTCCAGACAAATCACTATAAGAATAAATTTGTGTGGCTCCTAAGTCTCTGAAAGATTGTGAAGGGCTGTAGCAAGAGATAAGGACATGTCACCGAAACACAGTTCCATACAAAGCACTTAGAGAAATGAGCTCTGTGGTTTTTCAAAACCCCTCTTCCTACCAGTCTACCATTATTCTCTAGTGCTCAACAAAGCTGGGCAGTCTTTTTGAATTGGGTATACTTAAGGTTTTCCTTGCAAGACTCATAGTTCTACCTGAGAGTTATGGCATGTGAGCTGGGGTAGGTAGGTGGATCTACCACCAGCCAAATGGGGGACTTTCAGGGCTAGTAACTAAAATAGCCACCAAGGACTAGGTATCCTGAATCTTGTCATTGGTACTTTTCTCCTTCAAATCTGTTAGCCTTCTGGTAAAAAAAAAAAAAATATATATATATATATATATATATATATATATATATATTTCCATTCTATGTATTTGACTCCAATTCAGATCTACTGTCTTATTTGGAAAGACATCAAATAATGACTTCAAACCAATCTTCAGGTGAACAAGAGGGTGTGCTGCATGTTTCTAAGCACTGATTCTAAGAAGCCTTCCATTTATTTAGGTGAACAAAAATAGAAATCCAGTGTCCTCTTACCCAGTAGTTCAAGCAACTTTAAAAGCTACTCCAAAAAGATGGAGAGTTGGGGGAAATGACTAAATGACACTGAGAGCAGCACTCTACGCTTTAAAGGTTCAAAAATTAGGCAATCTGTGTGGCGGAAAGATAGGAGCTTCGGGAATCAGGACACGGCCTTGAATGAGTCCCAGAACTGATAATGTAGGCAAGTTATGTGCTTACGTCCTGAAACCAACAGCTGGGTGTGTTTGAAAACATCCCCGTTGAGTCCATTTGAGGGCAGATGATAGTCTCTTCATCAGGTCTGTATGGCTCCAGCACAATGCACACTGCTTTCTTTGATGCTGTAAAGTACCAACTAGGTGCCTACCTCAGAGTCCCTAAGAAGCATTCAGGTAACACTGCAAGGTTTCGATCACCAAAAATGTTTATCTGGCAAAGCATTGCCACACATTTCTTGTCTGACTGGAAATAGGAAACCTGTGAAGGGCATTTTGATTATTTTATCCAGTTATGAACTTATACACATTCACACTTCATTACTGAACAATGAGACATAAAGTCAGTCCTCAGGAGTGAGAACCAGAGTAGCAAAGCCCTTGCCTAAGAAGCACAAGGCACTGGGTTTGATTGCCACCTCACAGCAAGCATCAGAAAAACTTGCCTGTGCCAACTCCCTTCCAGGAATTGGTGATGCTGTCATGAGCAATACGAACAAAATCCCTGGCTGGGTGGAGTGAGAGAAGGTGAGTGAGTGGCAGGTGAGTTACTCTAGCCAACTAAAAATTCTCAGTAGTAGAAAGTGAGACTTTCTATAGAAACCACTTAAGCATTAATAAAGATAGGATATGGAGGTGGGTTAAAATATTAAGAAAGGCAGTGAGAAAAGATCCTATTGATAAGGTGACACTTATCTTTCTATTATGCTTTAAGTTTGTAGCTACTGAGTTGGTCTGCATCATGGGATCCAACTAGCCAGAGGGAAGAACTACCTAAGGAATCTTCCCCAAGAAACTAAATACAACCTGGGGAGACCTCTGATTCCAAAGACAAATCAAAGTAGTGCTTACAGAGGAGAAAAAAAAAACAAGAAAACAAAGAAAAACAGGAAGCAGAGAGAGCCAACTAGAAATGATGTGAGTCTTTTAAACTCTTGAAAACCACCTCCAGTGAAGCCATATCACATAAACAGTGTCACAAACTAGGGACTGAGTATTCAAACACCTCTGCTTAGGGAAGACATTCTCACTGACACTACTAAAGAGAACAAGGATAGAGAAAGATGTCCACCATTGATACCTACACACATGCACACTCATAATGCATACCTACATACATGCATACACATACATGCATGCTTATACACATGCACATACATACATGTACGCCTACACACATGCGCACACATCATGTATACCTACACACATGCATAAACACCTGAGTGCATACATGATGGCAATGGGGAAACAAAAGAGTGATCATGGGGGGGGTGAGATTTTACAGTAGATAGAAAGTAAAGCATGTTCTGATAAGGAAAGGGAGAAACAATGTGGGGAAGAGGTTCAAGTAGGAAGAAAACTGAGAGAGTAGCGCAGAGAGTAGAGGAGGTATAGAGAGGGCTAACACTAAGGTAACTGATGAGGCCATATGAACACCTGCTATCTTTACAAAACACACACACACACACACACAACTTCATGTAGTTACCCCACATTGGAGATAATTTTCTCCTCTTAAAAGTCATAGGTTGTGAAATAAAAACCCCAGTGCTAGATGTCAGACACCTCCCCTCAAGTTGTTGGTATCCTGGATACTGCTAAAACAATACAATACTCTGTAGTGTCTTTGGTCTTGGTTGCCTACCAGAACTTGATGGTAAGACATTACTGCTTCAGGTTCCATACACTTTGATCACAGGCCATGGGGGGGGGGGGGGGGAGGGGAAATCTAATACTAACTGGGAACCTTCCTCCCTGCTGGCTAGCTTTCCCAGCACCAAAGGATGCCACACAGAAAGCTGGAGGTGAGAAGTCCTCGGCAGCCTTACCCAGTCATGAACCTGGCGAGTTACAGTAATGACTGACCTGGAGAGAAATGCCCATGCTGCCTGAATGACATGGATGTTATCGAAGTACCCAAATGCTTTCTGACTAGATTTAAAGTCCACTCCAAGGGAGGAAGTGCAGCCTGATATCATAAATATGGCTAAGAACCTATGCTGGGTAGATCATAAGCCACAGGGGTAAACTCATTATCAGTTTGCTAAATGGACCTAGTATCAAATGACCTTCTGAATACAATCCACTGTACCTATAGCACTCCATCCTCATCAGGAAGTCTTTATGCAGCAGATAGCAATTATGGTAGAAACAACTCATCAAAATACAGAGAATAAGTGCCTGTGGGGAGTAGTCAGCCACTAATGGACATCTAGACCACATCTCTCTCCTGAGGCTCGGGGAGCATCATGGGAAATGAAATGGAAAGATTATAAGATCCAGACGTTTAAGGCCTGGAACAAAGAATGTCTTCTGGATCTAACAAGACTCCTTCACACATGACCTCACAACAGCTGTAGTTGCCTGCATAAGGCCTTCACAAGATCACGCCACACAGCATTCCAGTACAAATGGGGGAGAAGCTCACGAGCTCCCAACCTATTAACTGAGAAGCTAGTAACGGTTGATATGCTAGGAGAGAAAGAGTCAGTTTTCTAAAAGATGTGGTCCCTGGTAGATTGTCCATGCTCCAGTGCGTAGCCCCTTCACCCATGGATATATGGTTGCACAAGTCAGAATCAGTATGTCTAAAAAGTAAAATTAAAATTAAAAAGGGAGGGGTCATAAAGTTGAGGATAGGTTAAAAGCTAAGATATGGATCTGGGAGATATTGGACAGAAGGGAGGGTGATTATGATTGAGATATATGGAAGTCTCAATGAATTAACTTAAAATACTATATAGAGAGTACAAATACTTGTTCAATTATATAAGTATAAAATAGTAGCACATTGGTAGAAGGTTAGTGTGAAGCTCCAGATATTCTAGTTTCCAGTCTAGGAGACAGTTAAATGGCTCAGCCATGTCACTGTCAGATGTACAGAACATTAGGTCAGTGGCAGCTTAAAAGCAAGAATCACCAGGATACACAGTAGAAAAAGGCAAAAGCACAAGGAAAAGATTGTACCTGGCTGTCAAACTCAACTCTAATGCCAGTGCCCACAAATGAGAACAAACAACCTTTCCTCCTAATCGCCTGTGGCAATAGCTTGAGAGTATTGATAGTATTTACCAGCCTTCAGGTGACAGCAAACAGGAAGGATTAATACACTGGGTGACAAAAATTGAGATCCTTCCTCAACCTCTCAGTTGAGGTTTTACTAGGATGTAATTTTCAAGTTCATATACTTATATCCAAAATCCAAAGTTATGAATATGGTATGAGGGAAGAGTGACTTGATATGACTTCCTTCAAGTCTAAGAATAATGAAGCCACTACCACTTATAGATCATAGCACTGGACATGTGCTTTGTAAGTGTGCCCTAGAAATTTTCATAGTTCTAAAATGGAAGTATCATTATCATCAACATCTCTATGGTATAAACAAAAAAATAGGGAATTTGAATTTTTAAGTAAAATGTCCAGAGTCCAGAAGCTAATCAGTATCGAAACCTAAGGTTAAACCTATTTAAAACTATGTCTTAACCAATATATTGCAATATTATTTTAAAAATAACAGTATTAGTAAAAGACTCAAAGAAGTTTCTTTGTAATGCACATATCTCTGATGGGATACTACAGGTCGTTTTCTAGAACTTTATTTCTTCTTTAGATATAGATAAAAATTAGGTAATAGATTCAATAGGTAGGCGGATGGATGACAAGACAGATGATAGATAGATAGATAGATAGATAGATAGATAGATAGATAGATAGATAGGATGGAAGATGATAGATAGAGAAAATAGATAGCAATAGATAGATGAATAGACAGACATAGTTATAGCATAATCTGAGAGTGTTAGAGAGCATGCTCCATGACATATAGAGAAACTAAGAACTCAATGTAAGAGGTAACATCAAATGCACAGATTTGAAGTAACAGCTATGTAGATTATCTGGAAATGGGCCTATGTGTGGAGTTCAGCCAAAGAAGCCTCTCTTCTGAGTTTTGTGACCTTGCATGAGTTTGTTGCCTGTAAAGTATGTGAGATGATCACTTCTCAGCACTGCTGCTTGGAAGCATTACAAACAATGAGTGTGAGGTCTCTTGGCACAGTCCTACAGCACAGAAAGTGGTCCACATGATATTACTGCTATTTTTGGAAGTAAAGAGCTGACTCTACGGCAGCTGTCAGAGAACTTGCTTCCAAGTGGGCATCCATTCCTTGAGACATTTAACCAGAAGTATAAAGGTAAAGTAAAGGAAATTAGTGGGTTTTTTATTTTTTGTTTTGTTTTGTTTTGTTTTGTTTTGTTTTGTTTTGTTTTGTTTTGTTTTGTTTTTTGAGACAAGGCTTCTCTGTGTAGCCCTGGCTGCCCTGGAACTCATTCTGTAGAACAGGCTGGCCTTGAACTCAGAAATCCACCTGCCTCTGCCTCCCAAGTGCTGGGATTAAAGGCATGCGAGGCTAGAAACTAGTTTTCAAATAAAACATGAGTCCTTTTATAGATGAGATTCCATAGAACGTGTGTGCTTTCTCTTACCTGAAGAATGACGTCACCAGCAAGCAAAGCCCACACTTCCAGTTGTAGTGGTGGGGTAAGAGTCAAGAAGACATGCTCCCTGTCACTTCCACTCTCCTTGGGTTCAGTGGCATACCCCTTCTAGGAGAGTAATGAAGAAAGAACTATTTGTATTCTCAGGCAGGGGGAACCTTCCTTTAGGAAAGCAGCCCCGAGGGATTAATGACTTTGGCATCCATTAGGGGTTTGTTTTGTTTTTTTGTTTTTAAAGAAGAAAGGAGGGAGAACAAAATAAATGTGTTCCTTTTTATTTACAGAAATAGCTAAATGGCCCAGAGAAATAGAGTTGGCTGAATGAGTTAAAATCAGACATGACAAGCCTGCCGTTGCTATATTTCAGTCTCCAAATAGTGGTAGTGTGTGATTTACATGTTTGTGTCTGGGCACTGTCGTTTTACCACCTCACACTAGCACACCATTGGTGGAAGGATTTTTATCCATGCCTTTTTCCTTAATGAGAGTGTTTTGAGGACCTGAGTTGCTCTTTGCCTTGTCATTTGAACTATATTTCATCACAGGCCATTTTACTATGTTTGGAAATTCATCCAGGATGAAGAAAACGCCAAATTACAAACTGGCCTCAAGCCTCAGGGAAATATCTTGGGCGCTTTGTTTACAGGCCAGAGGGCTGACATCTGCCCCTTTGAAGGCTTGTTCTTGACACATTTCTGGCCAGACTACACTGAGGAAGTAGATGTTCTAAGTGCAGGGGATGTTGTGTTTCTCTTTCAGGATTTGGAAAGTTTTCACAACATGAAAAGGACTGAAGCAGAGGCACGCTCTGTCCCACACATTATCCTCCTGCCTGAGGACGGCCTCTCCTCAGTCCCGGACAGAGAACTCTCCATACATCCTTAGATCCAGCTCCAAGGTGTCAGTCTCTCACCAAGCTGCAGCACTGTCCTCACTCTGCCTGCCACCGTGCTCCCTTTATAGTGCTGGCTCCTCCAGTCTCCTGCCTCTCCACATAATTTCCAGCTATGTATTTAACTCTGTGGTGATTATTTGTCTCTCTCCCCAAATAAATATAAGATGTCATTTTATACTGCTTTCCATTGTGTCCTGACACTTGGCACATATTGTCACAAGGAAAAAGTATCTACTAAATGAGCTCATCCATTCCAACTTTATATGCCATTAAATCACACAGCTAAATAACTCAATGTCAACTTCCCAAGAACTAAGGCTTCTCAGAAAACTAAGAGGTTAACCCAACCTCTTACCACAGCTACATGTTTCCTCCTTTGGTCCCCATTTCCTAATTAAAAACTATGCCCTGGGCTAGGCATGGTGGCACATACCTTTAATCTCAGGACTAGGGAAGCAGAGGCTGGAGGTTCTCTGTAAGTTCAAGGCCAGCCTAGTCTACACAGCAAGTTTCAGGATAGCCAGGGCTACATTGTGAGACCTTATCTCAAAACAAAGAACAACAACAACAAAATGTCACTGTAGAACATGTGTGTGTGTGTGTGTGTGTGTGTGTGTGTGTGTGTGTGTGTGTGTGTGTTTCCTTGAAAACATGATTTTTGTTTGCCCATCAAAGTCGGACAAAGGTCCTTTAGGAAAACAGATTGAGGAGATCTTTCTTGACTGGCCACGTGGGCAGAAACATTCATGTCAAAGGGCATGAGTGACACTGTGTATAGCCCCAGACTTGATACAAACCCAGTACTACCTATGACTACACTGTTTGCAGATGGTGTTTATGGAAAAAGTAAAAATTTAACTCAAAGGTACACGTGTTTAGCTAATAGTGATGGTTTCTGACCAGGCAGCCTGAGAGACTTGCTTCTGGTTTTTGCTATGCCCTGACCCCATAACCCCTTAAGATAAATTTACATGAGACCTAAGTCCCCCATACTCCTCCTTACAGCAAGCACTCAGCATCCATCCTGATGGACAACGGAGCCCACCTTCCATCTGTGAGGTTTTTTCTGTTTTATTTTGTTTTGATATAGGGAGACAATTATTTTTAATTCAAAAAAACCCTCTGTAGGACCCAGTAGAGTAATTCGGCAGTCGATGTGAGATGTGATCATCTCTTCATCCTACAGAGCACCACAACAACAGACCAAAGAAACAATCCTGCGCAAGGTTAGCTTAGGCAGCCAGTGAATGCATTGAGGTTACTTGCAGAGTGCAGGTGAGCAGTTACCTACAGATGCAACACTAAAACCTACCCAACATGCGTGACAGCTCATGAAAGCTGCCTCCTGGAGCCCCCTGAGGGAGATCTACACAGATCTCCTGAAATTATTTCAGCTTACATAGTCTTGGAGGTATGAATCTTGAAATTTTCAGTATCTTTCCGAGATTTGTGAGTTGCATTTTCTTCTTAGGTCTAAGGGAGCACCCCTCCAGGAGTGAATGTTTTCAATCAGGAGGAAGTAGTTACACAAGAGATAGCAAAATGGAAACTGTCACCAGTGGGTTGCTGAAGTCAAAAGGGAAATCTGAGTGTTGATAGCTCACCGTGGACCCAGATGTAAGAGAATTCTTCCCCAAAGGGCTTATCCAGGCAGAGTAAATGCTGGTGGAGTGGGCGGAGACAGGCAGGGGGTGTCACCCTCCGCCACCTCTCATGTTTCTTTCAAGGGGTTCAAGGAAGGACAGGAACAATTTGGAAACATTTTGCGGAGAGGGGACAGTGCTGTTCTTCACAAGGTTGTGTCTTCAAGGAGAGGCCAGCTAACCACCTAACCAGCCGGTGCCTTATCAAAACTTAATTGGCCTAAGGGAAATTCTAGCTCTAATCCCTTCTAGACTTCCTCATGCATCTAAAGGAGAAAACTTTTGAGATACCCACCCTCCCAAGGTGAGGTGCAGTCTCACTCTGAGACCTCACTGAAAGACTACAGAATGCTTTGCTTCTCTCTACCTAACACCCACATCAATAGAGGTCCATTTACAACAGTTTGCCCAGTACATCATGTCCAGATACATACATACATATATACATACATACATACATACATACATACATACATATACACACACATACACATACATATATACTGCTGTTGTAATACATTCTTATAATCCCAATTATTTAGAAAGCTGAGGTGAAAAAACTGTGAGTTTAGTCCTAACCTGAGCAACATGGCAAGATGGGAGGATGAGAGATGAGAGGGAGGGAGGGTAGAGAAACATACTAAAAGATGAAGATATAATTTGAAGAAAAAGAGCAAAGCATCAGACAGAAACAGCGGCGGCAGGAGTGCCAGCTTGCGTGACACAGACTTTAAAACAATTGCGATTAGTACATGAAAAACTTTACTGGGTAAAGCAGCCTGCAAGCAAGAGAAAATCAGGAGTTTAAGTAAGAAAAACTTTTAAAAAATACAAGAAAGGGGGAGAAAGCCTACTAAACCAAACACAACGCCTCATATAGTATATTAGTAGCCATGGTTACAGACTCTGTCTTGGACAACCTAACAGCAGAGACCCCCAAATACCCCCAAGAATACAAAGAATAAAAACTAAAAAATTAAAACAGAATTTAACTCAAGAAATGTGGCACATCTGTAAAGATATTAACTTGGGCTATACCTAATACAATTGTCTCAAAAAGGGGAGGTTACGTTAAATAAAATATATTTTCCTTATTTTTAGTTGCCCAAACATAATATCTTGTTCTAAAAGCATCAAAAGTACATGAAGTTATGTATGGACGCTTATGTGTGTTGATGCACATGCTTACCAACAAGTAAAACCAACAGTAGGCATGGCAGGAGGGAAGAGGAAGGAATTTGGTTGTTTTGCTATTAGAAGACACTAACAGTATCCATGAAACTGTGTGTAATTGTTTGAAAGTACAGTTAAGTTCATTGTAAACTTATATTGCAAAATCCAGGGTCACCACTGAAAAAGTAAACAAGAAGAAATACTAAGAAAGGAGGGAAATGGAATTATGTAAGATGTTCAAAAAAGTTAGGAAAGGCGTGAAGACAAAATCTGGAACAGAGAGTAAGAAACCCCACAAGTCTGGCAGATATTGCTCTGTGATCAGCAATCACTTTGAATGTCAGTGATCAACAAGGAGATCACCAGGGTGGTCCAGGCCACACCCAACTATACAGTGGAGAACCATCAATAAATCAAGAACCAGGACAGTCAGTCCAGTATTCCTAGAGTCCCACTGTTTTCTCTACTACCGACCTTAGGAGACACTATTCTGACGTCAAAGGACGGGGGTTATAGCTCCGGAGTTTGGCAACCACTTGTTTTGGACCTAATTTCTTTCATAGCACATATTATGTTCACAAGCATTATCTAGATCTTACAGCGACAAAATGGCCGCCAGATTGTCAAAAGCACAAACAGGAGCCTCAGAGAGACACTGACCTAGGGAAAATTATAATGTCTGAAATTGGACCTGACAGATGGAACAACTTTTTGGTATCCAACACCCCATTGAAAGATTTGAGAAATAACTAAGCATTCCGTTTGCCCCCTCTCCTGTACATTAAGATGGATGGATAAAATCTGTAGTCAACCTGACTGGCATTAGCTCACAACCCTCAAATTTTCCTCAACTCTGTATTTCTCTCAAAGAATGCTCTGCCCATTTTGCGTCATGGAGGCCCGTGTAGCCTCCCAGTTCACTATCCAGCTGTGGTTTTGTGGTGATGTTGAAATGTTAAGTCTGTACCAGAATAAACCTACTTTTTCTGTGATTTGTGTATGTGTGTGTATACAGGGGTTGTATACAGGTATGCTTGTATGTGTATGTACTTGTGTGTGAAGGCCAAAGGTCAACCATGGGTGGTGTTCTGCAGATGGCTTCTCATTTTACCAATTTATTGTTGTTGGTGGTGGTGGTTGTTTTAAGAACCCAAGGTTCACCAGTTAAAAAATTAAACTAAGCTAGATAACTAGAGAGCCCCAAGCATCGTCCTGTCTCCACCTCCATGATTATAAGCACAGGCCACTGACAGAAATAGGAAATGGAACTGCTGATCTGATTATAAACCATTTTGGTGGGTTGTCTCTCCTCCTCTCCATGCCATCCTTGGGCCCTACCCCTCCTTCCTACCCCATCCAACCTCTCCCACTGCCTGTGAACTCGTTCTTCTCTGTTACATTCTGACCTTCACTTCATTTGACTCCCAGTTATTCTTTTATAGGCTCAGGCAACAGACCCCACATCAGGAGGGCTACTGCTATAATGTGTGCACCTCAACTAGATATGCCCTTTCTTCCCATTTCCTCCACAGCCTGGGTCCTGCATTCCTCTCCTGGAATACAGGGCTCCCTCTCCATTTCCTATTGTCCAGGAATCAGGCACAGACTGGCTATAGGTCTGTGGTGTTGATTATTCATGTGGGACATGAAATATCCCCTTCTCCTGAGACCTTAAGAAGGGACTTCTGCTCATCATAGCCTACCATGTTATTGTCTATAACTGGCACTAATAATTCTCCTAATGTTTGGGACAAGCAAAGGAAACTTATCCTAAGTGCTACCATTTTGTTTTCAGACTCCTTTTAATCATAGGGAGAAACTAAATTCAAGGTTTCATGCCCTAGGAGAGCTGAGGACTTCCTAATAGCTAGCTGAACAACTTCTATCATAAGAAAACAGTTGTCTAAGTCCAGATATCTCAAGGACAACTTCTCCACCTTGCTATCTTGCTGGCAGGGTCCATGTTCCCAGGCCCAGGAACCTACTCCTAACCTGACTGGTGAAAATGCTCTTGTTCAACCCCTTATATCAAAATACAATTGGACAATGCTGTGGCATTGTCCCACCACTCTCACCCTCGATTTGTGATCTCATACTTTAAATATGCTATGCAATTTCTCTTTGGGGTCATAGTTCAGCTCCTGAGTCTGTTCTGTAGCCCTGATCAGGAGCAGCTTGATCACAATAAATTTTTGTCATTTGCACTGACCTGGTATTTGAGTTATGATGGATTTATATTGGATTTAAGTGGATGCCACAACACTAATCAATCTCTTACAACAAGACAACTGACCTCAGTGTGTCCCTTGAGCCCTCAACCCTAAAACCTTTCAATAACTTAAACAAGTGTGAGCACTGGCAGCAATGCCCCAAGAGGCACAGGGCCAGTTCCTAGGACAGATGGCAGGCCCACAATGCCCATACTTTTATAGTCTCCTTGTTTCTTCTACCTCACTCTCAACACCTTCTACCAAATCAGATGCCAACACCTCTACTTCTATGCTCAATACCAGAACCAAGCAGTCATCGCTAAGGACATGACACATCCAGCTTAACTGTGTTAGGACAGAGTTTCAGTCCTTTTAAGTCTTTGCCAACCTTACTGGAAACATGTTCCCATAAGATCTTATCTCATTCCGCTTGCTACCAGCTAAATTTATCAGCATGGAATTATTAATTGGGCACCGAGCTATTTCCTGAGCACTTTTGACATAACTGTGATTTTTGTGACTCTGTGATTCACTCTCATTGCTTTATCCATCTGTCCCTGAGCAAAATGCATTTATTTGTGTTTGCGGTTGTTTGTTGTTCTCTTTTCTTTTTTCAAAGACAGATTTGGAAAACCGATTTTTGGAAGAGCAATTTTCCCCCTCTCTTTACAGAATACTTTTAATTAAAATGCACTAGAGCAAGCCCATTAGAAGTCAAATCATTCCTTCTCAAAAACCCTCTTGTCCTAGCTTCATTACCAGAGGTTTTTAGGGTCGAAACTCAGGCCCTAGCAGCTCTAACAAGCTAGGCTCTGCCACCTATCCCCAATAGGCTAATTACAGAGAAAAGTAATGAGATAGAGCAGAGAAAGATTTATTCGATGTAGCCACATTGGAAAGAGGAACAAATATAGAGCTCCAGTGACTGTCTCCTGACAAATCCATTTTCAGGGGCCTGATGTGAGAGTCAATTAAAATGGTAGGCAAGCTGCCCTTCCTGGACAAGATGTGACCCATCACCAACACAGCATCTCTCAGCTCCTGCCTCACAGTTGCCAGTGCTGTGTGAAAACTCTTTCCAGGAAACAAATCTCCTCTAGTTGGTAACAGGATGGCAATGAAGACTCCCAGGAGAAATTCTACTTCCCTAGGGTCTATTATCTCAACAGTCTGAGAGCTGAAGCGAGGGGAACAAGTGCCTCTCTTTAGGATATCTTCACTCCTGCCAGGACAGTTATAGGTTGTTGTCTCTGAGTAAATGTTGAAATCCTTACAAGGACCGTCCTTAGAGGCCTGGGGGATATAACCAACCCTCCCACAATTAATGGATTAACCATATTATTTACCCCTTAGGCTTCAAGGCAGGTGGAGATGTGTTCTAGTTCAGAACTGTGTACTTGCTTGTCCCTCCTTTTGGATTATCCTTTTGTTACTGCCTGGACTAGGCTGTCTTCTATGTCCTTCAGATGCCATATGCTGAGTAAACTTTTCCTGACTATTGTGTCATAGGCAGAAAGAAGTCTCCCTGCCCACATCCAAGTCCATACTCATAATAGTCTATATTGTTTCCTTTATTGCTTTTTCACTTTCTTTTGTTCTTTTCTTTTGGGGGGGGGGACTGTTAAACAGGGCTTCTCTGTTTAACAGTCCTGGCAGGCTGTCCTGGAACTCACTCCGTAGCATAGGCTAGCCTCAAACCCACACTACCTCTGCCTCCCAAGTGCTGGAACTAAAAGCATGCACCACCACATCCGGCTGTTTTTTCACTTTCATTAGCACAATGTATTATTAGTTTATTTATGTTTTGCTTCTCTACAAAAAAAAAAAAAAAAAAAAAAAAAAAAAAAAAAGCCACCCAAGTGGGGTATTTTAGTTTGCTTTCTGTTACTATAATAAAGACCATGATGAAAAGCAACTTGGAGTGGGGTAGTAGTTATTTGGCTTACAGAGTTACAGTCCATTATCATGAGAAGACAAAGCAGGAGCTTGAAATAGGAACCTGTAAGTAAGAACTGAAACAGAGATCACAGGGGAATGTGGCTTGCTGGCTTGGGTCTAGGCTCCATCTCAGCCACTGTGGTAGTCTGAATGAAAAGTATCCCCATAGGCTCATAGGAAGTGGCCCTATTGGGAAGTGTGGTCTTGTTGGAGTAGGTGCTGCCTTGTTAGAGGAAATATGTCACTGGGGGGGGGGGGGTGGGCTTTGAGGTTTCATATGCTCAAGCCAAGGCCAGTGTCATGCTCTCTTCCTGCTGCCTGTCAATCCAGATGTAGAACTCTCAGCTACCCCTCCAGTACCATGACTGCCTGCATGCAATACTGCCATGCATGACAATAATGGTCTTAATCTCTGAACTTTGAAGCTGGCCTCAATTAATTATTTTCCTTTATAAGAGTTCCTGTGGGTGCAGGAGGGGGGCTGGAGAGATGACTCAGAGGTTAAGAGCAATGACTTCTTTTCCTAGAGGTCCCTGAGTTCAATTCCCAGCAACCACATGGTGGTTCACAACCATCTGTATCAGGATCTGACATCCTCTTCCAGTGTGTCTGAAGACGGCTACTACTGTATACTTATATACATAAATAAATAATTCTTTTTTTAAAAATGGAGTTTCTATCTTGCCCACTTAAAGGCATGCTCCATAAGATCACAGAACTTACATGTCTTTATTTTTTTTTTAATTTCTACTCAACATTGGCCATATATAAATAAATATATTCCTACTTTGGATTCTGATCCACTGAATTAATATAGGCGTCCTCAACAAGTCTAAAAATCAAATAGTATATTACTTTTCTTTCTTTTTGTTTTGAGGGGGGTTGTTTCTTTGGGTTTTTTGTTTCCTTTCCTTTCCTTTCCTTTCCTTTCCTTTCCTTTCCTTTCCTTTCCTTTCCTTTACTTTACTTTACTTTACTTTACTTTTTTTAAAGACAGGCTTTCTCTGTGTGGGCCTGGTTGTCCTAGAACGTACTCCATTGAACAGACTAGCCAAACTTGGAGATCTGCCTGCCTCTGCCTCCCAAGTGCTTGTACATTAATTTCTCCACTGTTTTTTAGAAATTTGATGGCACTGAATTGAATCTGCAGACCAATTTTTAGAAAATTTACATGTTAATTATGAACCCAGTCCATTGGATAGATACATATCTGAAGATCCTCAAAACAATGAAGACTACATCCTGTTCCTTTGAAAACCATGGGAATGTGACAAGATCTAAGAAAGGAAGTAGGCATATGGTTTTAAGCCACTTTTATACCAATAGTGCCCCCCAGGTAGGGATCATGTAATTTAAGGTAGTGAGCATCTCAGTGGTAACTAATGATGAAAATCAACAAAAAGACTGCAAGCCTGCTCCCTGACTTCAGATTTGAATTCTCTGAGATGTCTGGGGTTTCAGTGCCAGGAGAACTGGAATTCAGAGTTGTCATATGGCAACTGGAAACGGGAAGCATAAAACTGAAGTCAGATCAGCTGACATTAAAAAAAACTCAACAAGAAAATGAAAAACATAACTCTGGGGTTTCCAGTGAAATAAACCCAACTGGAATAGTGGATGATAAACAGGTATATAGACAGACAGACAGACAGACAGACAAGACAGACAGATAGACAGACAGAGATAGAGATAGACTTTTTTATGAAAAACTAGTTCATATGATAATACAGACTGAGATTTGCCAAGATCTCTAGTCAGCAAGCTGAAGGCCTAGGACACCCAAGTGTAGTCCCAATCTTCATCCAAAGGCTGGGAACCAAGAGTGTCAATGATGTCAGTCCAGTTGATTCCAAGTCCAAAGGCAAGGAAAGACTAGTACCCCAGCTCTAAAAGAGTCAGGCAGAGAGAGGGAAGTCTCTTTTACTTGGCTTTTTCTTTCTTGTCTTCTTCTCCTCCTCCTCATTCTTTCCCTCCCTCCCTCCTCCTCCCCAACTCCCCCCACCAGTGTTTACATGAAGCCCATACACTCTAGAGAGGGAAATCTACTTCCCTGGGACAAATTAGTCAAATGTTAACATCGTCCAGAAATGTCTCACCCAAAGCAACAGTTAATCATTATTCTGGTACCCATGACCCAGTCAAGTTGGCATATAAAATTAGCCATGATTTCATATAATTTTTGCATATTAGTTTCTGGACTAAGGCTGGTGCTTATATGGGTCAATAAGGGTTGAAAAAGAGTCATCAAGATTAATATAAGAAGGCGGGAAGATGTACTTGTTATGTAACATGAAAACTTGAGACCAAATCTTCAAGCCATATAAAGACCCACATAAAGACGGGCTCAGCAGCACTCATCTGTAATTCTAGTGCTTCTAGGAAGAGGTGAGATACAGGCACAGGAGATTCTCTGGAAGCTCCTCAGACAACTAGCCTAGCATATGCAGCAACAATCAACAGAGAGACTCTGTCTCAAACAAAAGGAAGATTAGGGTTAACACTTGAGATTGTTCTTTGATCTCCATTGTATCCTGGAATGTGTGTACCCACAATTATACTCACAAACAAGCATACACATCACACACACACACACACACACACACACACACACACACACACACACACTTGACATTTTTATTCAAAAATATTAACAGAAAGTCACCTGCAAAGACTGGAACCCCCTTTACACCTGAGTTATGTGTAACAAAATAGAGCATGTGCTTTCTAAAAAATTCCTGTGATCTCTGAGTGAGGGATGAAGTGGATACTACATAAATTATATATACATGATCAGGAGTCTTTATTTTGCTCTTGTTTTTTGTTTTCTTGAGACAGGGTTTGCCCAGACCTCACTCTGTAGACCAGGCTGGCCTCAAACTCAGAAATCTGCCTGCCTCCCAAGTGCTGGGATTAAAAGGCATGCGCCACCACTGCCCGCAATGATCAGGAGTCTTATGAGCCAGGCTTTTGAGCCATGGACCTGGCCCAGCTCTCTAGCCCATCTCCATTCTCAGAAATGCCCCTCCCTTTTTCTCCTTAATAAACTTGTTTCTATTTCTATCACCATCCATGTGTTGTTCATCAAATTCTTCATTTTGAGATACAAGAACCTAGAAATGTCACAAAGTACCCTCTGGGCTCTGGACCACACCTTGTTTGGGGGCCTACATAGATTCACAAATTAATCTAAATAGAAAAAGAGGGGAAGGGGGGAAGTATAGAAGAAGAATTTCATCCTTTTTAACTGTTTTCATATAATATATTTTGACCATATTCTTTCCCCTCCATCAGCTCCTCCTATATCCTCCTCACCTCTCTACTCACCCAGTCTCATGCTCTATCTCTCTCAAAGGGAAAAAAAAAAGAACAAAAATAAAAACAAACAAACAAAAAACCAGTAAGACATGAAAAGAAGGAAAGAAGGAAGGCAGGAAGGACAAAGAAAGAAAACAGAAAAACCCATTCCTCACTCAAAAGAAGTTAACTTTGTCTTGGCCACTTTATCTTTATTTTCTAATTGACAGGTAAGTTATATGAAGTTGCCATGCACCATAGTATGTTGACCACACTGGCCATGATTTTGATGACCAAGCTTCCCAAATGCTGGGGCAAACAGGTATGTGCTTCCATGCATGGCTTCTTAGACCTCCTTTTTATTGTGACCATAATCTGAGCAGTGTCCCAGCTAGCACATGCCTTCAATTCCTAACTACATAATCACTTTCTGTAAATTACTCTTTAGCTCACAGCTTCAGAAGGTCAGCTCCTGATGACTTGGCTCTGCGTTTCTGGGCCTGCTGGTGGCAAGAGAGCTACAATAGCTACTCACATCATGGTGGACAGAAGCAGAGAGAAGGCGTCTGAAACAAAACACTGCAAGCATCTATGCCCAGTGACCTTTATCCTTCAGGCTGACTCTACCTCCCAAAGTTTCCCCGGGCCTCCAGAACAGTACGCGCTAGGAACAAAGTGTTCACCAATAGCAGTCTGTGGCAAACACTTCATATTCAAACCACAGCAGCAATTAAGGGGCTATTTTGTATTTTAACTTGTTTGGGAAATTTTTAAATAACCACTTATTGGGATGATGGGTTTGCAGATATTATAACAGGTATAACTGGAAAAAAGCAAGTGAAAAACAAGTCAATTTCTAAAAATGTACATTTTAACATGCACATGAATTCCGGAAATTTCTGAACACCAGAATATGCTAGGATACATTGCATTAGTAGCCACCGGGGGGTGCTCTTCATTGAGGCTTTGGAAAGTCCTTGCAAATAAATGTAGAAGGGCCTCGAGGATGCCCACTTTGAGAACCATTTGTCTACACATTTAATCTACTTTGCTGAGGTAAGAGACAAGAGAAAACAGCAAGCTAAGTGCTCCCACCCAACCTTAATCTGTAGCTGCAACACACACTCACCTTCCCAGACCCACTGCACACCAGTTACCTATAAAGACAGGCTCCAGAGTCACAGGACTTCCTGGAGTTGCTAGGGGTAGGGGAAGGGAAATGAGTAACTGCTAATGCATATGCGACTTCATGCTGGATGGTGACCACATTCTGAAATTAAAGGTGGTGGGTGCACAGCTCTTTGAAAATACCAAAACTAATGAACTGCATATTTGTTGATGGTAAGTTTTGTAAGATAGCAAAAAGTGAGCCGCTTTGAAACATTCCAAGTCTTTTGGCCCAAGAAACTGGAAGCTTAAGGAAAAAAAAAACAAGAACTTGACCTTCAATGTTGAACATCAAGACTCAAGTGATCAGGACACACTGTCAGCTATATATACTATTCTGGGGGTGAGAAGAGTCTGTCCTAGAGATAGAAATGTAAGCCATCTGCCTATAAAAGCTAAAGACAACTGTGGCAGTTTGAATGAAAATGTCCCCCATAGGTTCAAATGTAAGACTATTTGGTCCCCAGTTGGGTGCAGTATTCAGAGAAGTTTTGTAAAAGAAAGTGTGTCACTGGGAACAGGTTTTGAAGTCTCAAAGCCATAGGCCATTTCCAGCTCACTCTCTGCTTCATGCTTAGAGTTTGAGATATGAGTCCTAGATAGCGTTCAGCATCTAGTTCCAGCCACCATGTCTGCTGCCTATCGCCAGGTTGTCCCCACCATTAGGGGTCCTAACTCTGTGGCACTTTGAGCTCAAATAAAATCTTCAGTAAGTGGACAGTGACATGTTTTGTCACAGCAACAGAGAAGTAACTAATACCATGAGACAGCAAGGAATCACCAAGTCAGTGAGCAGAGAGTAGGAAAGGTTCTGCTCAAGTTTATTCCTTATGGATTATACAGGTCCAGCCAGACAAGGAAACTGTCTCCTGATGTCTTAGTTAGGGTTTCATTGCTGTGAAGACAATGGCACGACCAAGACAAGTCTTATAAAGGACAACATTTAATTGGGGCTGGCTTACCATTTCAGAGGTTCAGTCCACTATCATCATGGCAGGAAGCATGGCAGCCTGTAGGCAGACATGATGCTGGAGAAGGAGTCCTACATCCTGATTCAAAGACAGCCAAGAGGAGACTGTCTCTTCTGCATTGGGTGAAGCTTGAGCATTGGACCCCAAAGCCTGTCCCAACAGTGACACACTTCCTCCAACAAGGCCACACCTATTTCAACAAGGACACACCTCCTAATAGTGTTACTCTGTGAGCCAAGCATCCAAACATGAGTCTATGGGGACCAAACCTACTCAAACCACTACACCTGAAATAAACTTCACACAGCGCTGGTAACTCGTCAGACTTCCTTGAGGAGAGACTGGAACAGAGGCAGTGCTGGAATGACCACACCTTGACCAGACTGTTTAATTATGCATAGATCTGGATATTTAATCCTAAACTTCATGTTAGGACTCAAATGATGGACTTAAATCACTGCATCTTTTTCCCTCTTCCCAATGTAGCCCTACTGAATAACTCTCAATCCCCCCCCCCATTTTATTTTAGTTTTTTTTTTTTTTTTCATTTTACTATTTATTTGGCTCTTTTAGCTGGTTTATTAAAGGCGGGTGACCAGACTGGATGTGGTGGTACACATCTTTAATCCCAGCACACAGGAGGCAGAGGCAGGAGGACCTCAGTGAGTTTGAACCCACCCTAGTCTACATAGTGAATTCCAGGACAGCCAGAGCTCCATACTGAGATCCTGGATCAAAACAATCTAAGGGGATTGTTGGGTTGGAGGTAGGTGCTGAAACCTGGCTTTCTGGAGTACAGGCTGTTCTGTCATATGTGCTAGAGAACTGTGGTTGTATCAGGGAACAAGCAGAGTTTTGGGGAAGCTCTAAGAACTGTTACATTGGGAAGAATATGGTCATAGAGGGAATGAGCTGTTAAAACAGAAGCCTGGCACATTTATTCTTTAACTTGCTAAATTTTAAATTTTTTTGACAAAGGAAAATAAATGCAAATATTTATTTTCCACTAATTTGTGAAATTATTATTTTTTTCCACTAATTTGTGTGAGAAGTACCCTAGCATCCATTTCAGACAGTTAACGCTGAAGGGACCCATTGCAGTCTCCAAGGTGTGCTGTGTTCCAGTGAACAGTCTCAAGTCTCCCACCTGACCCATATTCCAGTGCTAAGGATAGAGAGTTCTTTCAAAATTGTTACTTATGGTTTTCCTTGGGAACTTTTCTTTTGGGTGACCTTTCATACTTACATCAGCACTGCCAAATTTCTGTTCCTAATAACTGAACTGTGCAGCTGGTGAGGTAACACAAACAACTAACTTGTGATCTAGTTGCCCAAACTCAGAACATCAGATCCTATCTTCCCTACAGAACATGAGGACCAAGAGTTCCTTCAGTGACACTTCATATTTATATATGCCTTTTCTGCAATTAAATTTGTTTCCCTTTTCCAATACAGCATACTTTCTCCTGTGTGTATGTGAACACACGCATACATCTACATAGACCCCGATAGATGAGATACTTGTGGAGGCCAAAGTTGATGTCAGGCATTTTCCTTTACTGCTCTGCACTTTCCAATTGGGTTAGTCTGGCTAGCCAACTTCTCAAGGATCCTGAAGGTGCTGGGATTACTGGTAGGCCACCATGCATACTCATTTTTTTTAGGTGGGTGCCAAGAACCTGAACTCTATACTTTGGTAGCAAACTCTTTGTCCACTGATGCATCTCTCCACCCCTTCATTACAACACAGTCTGGATTAACCTTGCTTCTTCATCTGCACCCAAGTCTGCCACCTCTTAAGGGAGACTGTCCTCAGTATAGTGGTAATGTATTCCTTCCAGGCAGATACTGCTTCCAACACCAAGAATGATCCTCTTCAACTAGTGTAAGAGCAGATCACAGCCACTCAAATTTATTCCAAGATCATCTAGACAAGAGCATTGGAAAATATCTTCTGGTCCTCCTTCCAAATATAATGGATCCCAAAGTGTAATAGAATCTTAATTTAATGATCTGCACAAAAGCCTCTGTTGAAGTGTTAAGTGACAAGTTTTACTTGAAAAGTGATCATTTCATCATACACCCTGCACCTGAAAGCAGACTTATGATCTTTGGCATCATGGTTAGGTTGCACACACCACTGCTCTACCCTTGCAGCCTGGCCATTTGAAAGCAAATCATAACTCATAAGCTAGGACTTTTGTAAACAAATGGAATTTTCTAAGCAAAATAGAGAGAATAGAAACATGAGTTATGTTCATCTACACAATAAGGTGTCCAAGCTATAATTAAATACTATGTGTGGAAACTGCTAGCATCATCATAAACATTTTTGGTTCTATTAGGATACAAAATTTGATTTAGTCAATTATGAGAAAGCACACTTTGTGATGTCATCTGAACACTCCTTTCAAGAGTGTCAGAGGTGTCATTAGCATAATGACATTTTAGCTTCTGGAAAAATCCTCAGTGAGAAGGTAACTAAGAGGTAGATTTCTGAAGGTCTATAAGAAACACCCATGGGTTCCTTTTGGGGGGAATCAAAGAAACATCTATGAACATGAAAACAACTGAGAACCTTAGCCCAAGGAAAGGAACACTATCATGTTCTCTACATGGCTGAGCTGCTTGCTCTTTTTTTCTGTGACTGACCACCAGGACAGAGGCACTCTCAAAAGCACATAGCTGTGGCACGTGGGGTACCTTCCGGTATGGACACCAGTTTCAGAAGGAGAAGGAAACAGAAGATATCTATTCCTTCTGTGGAAAAACTGAATCAGACGACTTTCAACAGCACGTGGTTTGTCAGGTGTACCTAGAAAGCTGATTAATGGGGAGAAACGAGGGGGGGGGGCGGTGAGGATGGGTAAAGCTGAAGTAGGAAAAGAGATGGGAGGAAGGATAGGGTAAAAAGAAGATTCCTGGTTGGAAGAGGAACTCGTAAAACTCACAGGAAGGTGCCTAGGCAGCAAGGGTACCAGGAGGCAGAGTGAAAAGCAAGGGAGAAAGGCCTTGTTCTGAAAAAGAGGTGGAAACTCCCACTGTCTTTCCTCCGAAACTTCTTCACATCTTTGGGACAGGACTCCTGTTTCATAGTAGAGACCTTCAGACTCACAGGTTAAGGCCAACGGTTTATCTGTTCCTGCCCACTCACAGTAAGTTGGCTGTGGAAGGGTGTTTTCCATTCTCCTAGAAGCTAATTCATAGAATGTGTCAGTCCTCTCATGAGAATTCTTACTTGTGGGCAAGTCTTTAAAGTGTAGTCGCAATTTTACAAATCTAATCAATATGCTCTGAATTTTTAAATATATTCTACAATGTAAGGATTGGTGCTTCTTGGAAGGAAAGACATTCTGATCAAGAAAAAACTGTAAATACTCCTATATGGCTAACACTGCTTTTAATACTTGGCACTGTGGAATAAATGCTTCTTTTAGACACACAGCAAATCCAATAAAAATTTATCACTTTAAATACTTTTTGAAAATTTATGTATGTATATGTGTGTGGGGGGGTGTATGTGTGTGTGTGCGCACACATGTGCGCACAGGTACCTGCAGAGCCATAAGGCATTGAATTACTACTGTTGAGTCAACATATGTGGGTGCTGGGAACTGAACCCAGGTCCTCTGCAAGAACATCAAATGCTCTTAACCACTGAGCCAGCTCTCCAGCCTCTCAAATACTCTTTATACAGGTACCTTTCATCCTTCTAGAAATAAAATCAAGAGATAACTCAAAAGCCAGATATGGTATATGTGCTTATAATCACAGTATTTACTTGGGAAGATGAAAGAGAAGTATCAAGTGAGCTTGAGGGTAGCCTGGACTACTGAGTAAGACCCTATCTTAAAAAGAAAAAGGGAAAGGGCAAAAAAGCAATACTTTAAGCTCTACATGAAAGCTATCTTGGTTATTTGAAATAATCAAACAACCAAGACACTTCCAAAAACAGTCAGATAAGTTAATAGGGAAAGAAAAGTTATTACAACCAACTGGACAGTCAAAATGGTATCACAGAGGTCCATTCTAAGTCAGGATCACTGCTCAGAACTGCCCATTCCAAAGTGTCGAGAAATTGTCATCAATCCTTTTAACAAGGTAAACCAAGATTAAAGATTTATGAAATTCAACTCTCCTTCAGTGTTAAAAGTCAAATTTATTACATTAGCAAGTGTCATGATTAAAAATGCCAGTTAAATGATCAAGTATCTAAATAATTTTTCTAATGCAAATACTAGAAATGACAACTCTAACAATTCTATATGAACACAAAATATTAAAAACATAATGTCATGCACAAGGTCAAAAGTAACATTGCACACTGTCCTCTGTCTGTTCACCTGCTGGTCCCAGCATCACACCAGCCCTGGCTGGGAGTGCTGATTCCTCAGACCACGAGCCTCAAAGGAGAGTGCTCTGAACACTCACTAGCTAGCAGCATCAACGCTCAAACACACTGCTGATGGCATCCTGATTAGGTGGTTGTAGTTCTCACTTCCGCCTCCCGATAGGTTCCAGATAAAAAAGCTAGAAAAACTGTTCATAAGAAACAACATGACGTAGATCCCTGTGTTTCCTGTGGAGGTGACATCAAGTGCAATACAAAAGACAAAAAGTACACCAACATGTAACTTCAATGACTCCCTCCTCTCTGCTTGCTCTTGACTCACACCCTTCAGAAGACCCACCACCAAGAGCAAATGGCATGCCAAGTGGAGGATGGGAGGCACTGTAGAGGGACAGGGAAGCACAAGCTCTTGAAGGGACATTTCCAAGAATTGTCTAACCTGCCCTCCACTTAAAGCAGGGACCATTTCCAGCCCAGTTTCCCTCCCTGCACCAAGAGGGCCTTTTTGGTTATTTTGCAACTTATTCTGAGCAATCAGTCACTGCCTTTTAGATGATTTTATCTGTTCCTTCCTAAGAACAGGCCCCCTAAATTTGAAGAAGAAGGTAAGTATTATGGACTTAAACATGTTAGAAACACTTAAAGTCTGAACTCATTCACAATATGGGGCAAGTGAGCATGCAACACCCAGAGAGGGCAAGTGGCTGTGCATGGAGAAGACAAGGGAGCTATGATGTTTATTCCTCTACAACACATCTTCTCACACATCAATACGCATGTGCCAAGTGTGCAATCTCATTAAAGGTACCCAGTCTGATGGGAGCTTCTAATCCTGCATCCCCAATAGCCCCCTAGCAGATGTTGATGCTCTGTGTGGATGAGACTCACACTGAGATGAGTCTACAGTGTACAGGGAGAGTGCCATCTATGTTTAAGCTGTAAAAGATCTGCCCCAGTGTTTCTGGTTACACAAGCATATCCCAAAGCAAAAGGTTTAGAGCCCCTGGGTAAGTGAGTGGCTGTCTACAAGACCATGGTAACAGGTTTTCTGGGAAACAAAGATAAAAATAATTCACTTTGAGTCAATGGAGTGACCTGTTTGCCAGGGGTAAAACTCATCTTTTGTTTACAACATCTTCCCTAACATGATCATGATATAAAGGTATAAAAAAACTCAGCATATTCAAATCTGTAAGAAGACACAACATGTGCACATATATACGTACAATACAAATTCTAAGACTCAATGCTTTCCATGAAAAGGAGGTGCTACCACTGTTCCCAACTGAAATCATCTCCTCTTCCAAAGACGAGGAAGAAGCCTTGGATTGTGAGAAAAATGACAGCGTTGCCAGCCAACACAAGACCACAGGCTCCCCATTTGATCTGAAAAACAAGAGAAGGGTTAGTTCATCTTTATACTGTATTCTTTTATTTTTTTTTTAATTTTATTTTATTTACATTATATTTACATTTCAGATTTTATCCCCTTACCCCATTCCCCCCTCCACCCAGGAACCCCTTATCCCATCCCCCCTCCTCCTGCTTCTAAGAGGCTGTGCCCCCACCTGCCCCTCACTCCCACCTCCCCACCCTCGAATTCCTCCCGATTGGTGTTCAGCCTTCATGGGACCAAAGATTTCCTCTCCCACCTATGTCCAACAAGGCTATCCTCCCCTACATATATAGCTGGAGTCATGGGTCCCTCCCTATGTGCTCCCAGGCTGGTAGTTTAGATCCTGGGGAGCTCTGGTTGGTTGGTATTGTTGTTCTCCTCTTGGTGCCACCAACCCTTTCAGTTCCTTCAGTCTTCTAATTCTCCTTTGGGAACCCTTGATCAGATCAATGGTTAGCTGTGAGCATCTGCCTCTGGATATGTCAGACTCTGGTAGACTTCTGAGGAGATAGCTATATCAGGCTGCTGTCAGCATGCACTTCCTGACATCCATATCAGCGTCTATCTTTGGTGACTGCACCTGGGATGGATACCAAGGTAGAATGGTCTCCAGACGGCCCCTCCTTGAGTTTCTGTCCCACACTTTGTCTTCATATTTGCTACCTTGAGTATTTTGTTACTCCTTCTAAGTAGGACCAATGCATCCACATTTGGTCTTCCTTCTTCATGAGCTTCATGTAGTCTGTTAGTTGAATCTTAGCTATTTCAAGCTTTTGGGCTAATATCTGCTTCTCAGTGAGTAAATACCATGTGTGTTCTTTTGTGATTGGGTTCCCTCACTCAGGATGATATTTTCTAGTTCCATCCATTTACCTAAGAATTTCTCGAATTTATTATTTTTAATAGCTGAGTAATACTCCATTGTGTAAATGTACCACATTTTTTGTATCCATTCCTCTGTCCTCTGGGTTCTTTCCAGCTTCTGGCTATTATAAATAAGGCTGCTATGAGTGGAGCATATGTCGTGTTATATGATGGAGCATCTTCTGGGTATATGCCCAGGAGTGGTATAGCTAGGTCCTCAGGTAGTGCTATGTCCAATTTTCTGAGGAACCACCAGACTGATTTCTAGAATGGTTGTACCAGCTTGCAACCCCACCAACAATGGAGGAGTGTTCCTCTTTCTCCACATCCTCGCCAGCATCTACTATCAACTGAGTTTTTGATCTTAGCCATTCTGACTGGTGTGAGGTGGTATCTCAGGGTTGTTTTGATTTGCATTTCCCTGATGACTAAGGATGTCGAACATTTCTTAAGGTGCATCTCGGCTATTCGAATTTCCTCTATTGAGAATTCTTTGTTTAGCTCTGTACCCCATTTTTAATAGGGTTATTTGGTTGTCTGGAGTCTAATTTCTTGAATTCTTTGTATATATTGGATATTAGCCCTCTATCGGATGTAGGATTGGTAATGATCTTTTCCCAATCTGTTGGTTGCTGTTTTGTCTTATTGACAGTATCCTTTGCTTTACAGAAGCTTTGCAATTTTATGAGGTCCCATTTGTCAATTTTTGATTTTAGAACATAAGCCATTGGTGTTCTGTTCAGGAACTTTTCCCCTACATACTGTATTCTTTAGCATGTTAGAAACACCTAAAGTCTGAACTCATTCACAACATGGGGCAGGTGATTATTTTTTTCTGCAAATGAGCATGCAAAACCCGGAGAGGGCAAGTAGCTGTGCACAGAGCTACATGAATCTCTTATTCTTCTGCATCAGACTTACTCTTCTGGATCCTCCACTGAAGCATGACACAACGCTGCTAAGGGGCTAAGTAATGTCATGGGTGGAGGCCAGTGAACTTCCTGATCCTACTAACTGATTCCACAATGTCTGTTAATTAAGTCTAGTATCATCCTAATATCGTCCCTAGGAGACTCGTCTCTACTTGTTTTTAGTTTACAGTAACTGCCTCAAGGAAAACACATGTAGCAAGATTATCAATGATACAATTACAACATTAGGTGCAAATAGTTCCACAGGTATCACCATCCTTCACAAAGAACAGAAATTGGAAAGTAATGAATCTGTTTGCTTCTTTTCTAGGCAAGACACACCTTCAACAATGATCCATAGCTGGGGATGAGAGTGCCCTCTAGTGGGCATTTTTCTTTTTTTTCTTCAAGTTAACCAACAGAAACATCAATAAAAGTGGCTTCTCCAAACACCATAAGGCTGAAAATAAGAAAATTTACCCCAAAACTCATGGCTGATGAATGAGGCCAGAGCCATCTGTGTTCAGAGCATCAGAGTTCCTCGGTAGTAAATTTCAAGCTGAGGCAGCATTAGAGGCTCCAGCTGAGCACACTGTTCTTTATGCCACACACTGCATCTTCACACTCGTGTGGCATTCCTTCCCTACTCTAATCAGCATCCTATTGGCCTTAGAGGTCCTTATCAAGCAGCAGCTGGCATGTCTCTCTTGGTCCTCCTATGGTGGCATATCTCTCTCATCCTCCTTATCAGTTTTCCTCCCCATATGCAGTATTCTTTAGCATTCATCCTCATCAGGCCACCATCATGTTCTCTGAGTGCTGACAGGATAGAGTTTCTATTCTTGGCATTTCATAAATAGCAGATGTTCCTGAGATAGTTTAATATTGAATGAATAAACAAAATTGTACATTTCTGATAGCCAATGTGGTTGGCAGAATAAAAACAAAAAGCAGGCAAGTCAAAGAACATCAAGAATCTGAGTGAATTATAGCACAATCTTTGTTTTCCAGTCAAAAAAACAAAAACAAAACAAAAGCCCGCACTGGGTGTGGCAATGTCACTCACTGGGTACTCCTCAGTACATCCCAGAGCTCCTGCCAAGGCAGTCCCTATTTCCAGTTTAAAATGTCCTTCATTTTGTGATTGGGAAAACCTTATTTGCATTGATTGACTTATGGATTGGCCCTAGTTTAAGAGACAGCAATCTAAGAATGACTGAAGAGAATAGCTTAATATGGAAAAAGCAAGATGTCATATGCTTTGACTAAAAGTTGTAAGAGAAACAAACTAAGCATCCTGAAGATATAACCAAGACCAATAGGGGAGAGAAACTAAATCTACAGCCTGCTCCAAGGAGAGCCGAAGCAAGGAAAACAAACCCGAGGCGTCAGATTCAGGCCTTTGAAACAAACCCTGACCAGAGTAAAACAACAGAAAACAGAACTCACCACAGCCACGCGAGCAAGAATAACAGGAAATCCAAAGGCAGAAACAACAATCCCAGTGGTGAAGAAATACGCCAGTTCCCGACAGGCACTGCTGGTCGCATCCGAGTCATATGTGACCCTTTTGGCAATGAAGTAGGGGATGGGGGAGATGACGTAGAAAATCAAGACGAACAGGGGCCAGTAAACGCTGTTGTCCAGTGGAACCAGATGAAACCCAGAAGAAAAGTTACACCTTAGCACAGGGCCATTACTGTTGTTTCAATATCACTATTTTAAATGTCTAAGTAAAAACAATCAATTATGAATATTAAAACATGAGGAGATTTCTACCAGGCACAGATAAACTTAGAAAACTATTCCTTACTCGCTAATACATATGCATCTTATATTAAGAAACAACTATTCAGTGTTGAGAAACAATTGTTTTTTATGTTAGAGATCTGCAGTTTTCATAGTCCAGGGGAATGAACCAAGGACTTTGTACATGCTAGGCAAGCACTCTAGTGCTGAGCTACGTCACTGGCCCTGATGAGCAACTCTAAGTACAGGATCATAAACAGCCACCCCTGCTTTCCCTACAGAACACAGCACAGTGGCTTACACGAGCTAGCTTCATGAAGACCTTTTGAGTGCATGTATGCATGAACACTTCCAATGATGTACAAGAGCCACAAATGAGGCTTCTCACCCGCTACCTTGTCTCCTCCTCTATGCACTCTGGAGCACCCCACCCTCATTCTCTGAACCTACAGCCACTGCAGTCTTCTCCCTACACACTCAGGTCTCAAGCCTCTCTTGGGCTCTTCTCACTGCTGTGCAGCCTAAGCTGGGGCATCCCTTCCTGAAGGTGACCCCAGCTGACCCTGGCCTACTGCACCCCTCTCTAGCTTTCTGCACAGCATCACCTGGTATCTTTGAGATCATTACAACAGAGATATGACTTGTCTTAGTCAATCTCCATTTATCCCAGAGCCTAGAATGGAACGTTCCATTTGCGCTTGGTGAAAAAGTAGGGAAAAAAGAGATTTTAGTATGGAAGGAATAAATGTACATTTGTTCACAAGATGTACACAACCCCACCTTTATTACAGTAGATTACAAATATAATCTAACACAAAGCAAAACAACCTACACTGGCTAAGAATTCCCACTGAATTTCCAATTGGGTTTTCCCTATAAATACTTTCAAAATAATGTATCATCCTTGTTGCCATCAATTAGACACCCATTAAAAGAAATAACCCACCAGCCATCACTATCATAAACACACGTAACAATAACAGACACACCATCAGCAAACTGTAATCATGCAGATCCACCCACACAGCAAGCAGCCCTGAGCAGGCTGGGGTGACGCCACAGATGTAGGAAGTTAGTCAGGGTGATAACCAGGAAGCAGAAGGGAGTGTCCTTCAGGCAAGCAGACTCTGGATGCAAACTATGAATGTGGGTTCTTCATTTGAAACTCATTTGAAAGTGAAGAGATTCCAGAAATACATTCCAGAAATCAGCAGAAAGTATTGTTGTAAAAGCTATCAGGTGATGTCAGGACAAAGCCAGTGGTGGAGGAAGCAAGCTACAGAGAAGGGACCTAACTGTTACCTGATATCTCTCAGCAAAGAGCCCTGCAGCCTTGCTAGAATACTGTGGCAATTTTCTGAGGCACAGTCGAGAAGACAGCCCCCAAGTAGATTAAGCCTCAAAGTAGTCTTTTCATATACAAAATCTGAACATTACACATAACATTATTTACAAAATGAGAAGGCCAAAGACTGTCAAACTCTTTTCTGTAAGAGACCAAACAGAAAACACAAGTGGCTGCCTGACCATAGGTCTCCTCACCTGTGTACACTCTGCCTCTGTGGTCGAAACAAAGCCTTAACCACAGAAGAGGACAGCAGCTACACTGGCCAGTCTGCCAACTGCTGATGCAGATGAAAATTCCAAGTTACTGTCACAACGGTATAAAATGAGTTTCCTCATGGTGGCAGTAATGTGTGCTGTTCTCCTCTTCCGGAGACACAGCACATTACAGGGAATTCAAACACCTGGGTTCAATTAGTCCTGAAGAACAGCACCACAAGCAAGAGTGAGCGCAGAGAACCACAGCCATGTCTGTCGTTTACTGCCGTACGATCTGCAAGGCTTTCAACACTCTGGCCTTTCGTTTGCAGTCAGAAAGGGGAACAACAGATCCCTAAACGAAAATATGGTAATAGCTGTGAAAACTCTGAACAAATGTTTTTGCTTACATCATATTTAAACAATTTGCGTGATCACTTCTAATTCCATGGTAGATTTGAACTCAGCAATGTTTTCCTGATTAGTTTCTTGCCAACCTGACACAAGCTGGAGTCATTTGAGAAGAGGGATTCTGACTTGAGAAAATGCTTTCCATAAATTTGGCCTATAGCAGCAGTTCTCAACCTGTATACAGGTTCATGACCCCTTTGGGGGGGGTGTCAAATATCAGATAGCCTGTATATTAGACAGTTATATTACTATTCGTTAACAGTAGCAAAACTACAGTTATGAAGTGGCAACACAATAATTTTTATGGTGGGGAAGGCACCATAACATGAGGAACTGTAATCTGTATTAAAGGATAGCAGCATTAGGAAGGTTGAGAACCACCAGCCTATAGGGCATTTTCTTGATTTATGATTGATGTGGAAGGTCCAGCCCACTCTGTGTGGTGCTACCCCAGCAAGTGATCCCAGGGTGGCAAGCAATGAGGAACAAGCCAGTGACAAGAATTCCTCCATGGTCTGTTTCAGTTCCTGCCTCCTCCCTGACTTGACTTCCTGTCCTGACTTCCCTTCATAATGAACTACAACTAAAAACTGAAAGAAACTCCTTTTCCCTAAGTTGCTTTTGGTCATAGTATTTTATCCCAGCAACAGAAAACCTTAGACGAAGGCCACAACAACTGGCCCCAGCTGGTCTTAGTCACACATTTTAGGTCAAGGTGTTCAAGCCACTCTCCTGCACAGCTGGCGGGAGCTTGTTTGAGTCCTGATATCAGTTTATAAAACCTACTGCCACCAACTTGGTCTCATCAATTACAGCGGTCCCTTAGGATTCCCTGACTCCAGTCTCAGTCAGCACGCTCCTACCTAGCCTCACGTTTGGGCTAATTCCATTTGTTTTCCTAGCTCCTATTGTCTGGGACACACAATCTAACCTCCTCTACAGGGCATGCTTGATTAATCCTCCTCTAGTGGGTTGTAGGATGAAGGCTACCGACAGTTCCCTACGCCTGTGATTAGAGAAACTCTCGTTTATCCACTAAGTCTTTGCTCAGGAGAAATGCACTGTCCGATAAGTTCCCCCTGACTACAACTGCAAGCTCTCAGGGGCAGGACTCATTCTCACGCTGTTCCAGATTCAGAATGTAACAACTATTTATTAAATGAATATATCCTTTTTTGCGGGGGTGGGGGGAGCCTTTCTCTACACAAATACACTGGTGTCTGAAGAGGCTGAATTCCTAACCTGGACTTCACTAACTCAGGCACTGCTGCATGGGCTGCACAAATCAGACTCTGATAGTAACAGGAACAGAGACACAGAAATTCCCTTGAGAGCTGGGAAAATGGCTCAGTAAATAAAGTGCTGGCTGTGCAAACACAGAGACCTGAGTTCAATCCCTAGCACCCAAGTAAAATGTCTGATGCAGTGGTGCATGCCTGAAAGAGGAAGAGGCAGAAGGATCCCTATAGCTCACTGCCCTGTCTAGCCAAACGAGCAAGCTCCAAGTTCACTTAGACCCTCTGTCTCAAAAAAATTAGATGGAAAAAAAAAATAAGGTAGAAAAGAGACAAGAAGGCATATGACCTCTACATGCACACACACACACACACACACACACACACACACAGACACACACACACACGGACACACACACTGATTTCTTTTTCAAAACAACTTACCCATAGTCCTCCAAGGCACATCCCAGCATAAGAAAAGTCAGTCCAATTGCCCCGCTGAAGGACAGTGCCACGAGAGCTGTAGAAAACACAACTTCATGTTAAAGGTTCTAGTCGGTAGTCGGTTAGGGGTGACGAGTCCAGAAACCACCAATAGGCCCAGAGTTTTGTTTAGGGGATGACAGATGTTATGGGGATAGAGGGCAGTGATGGCAGCAGGACCTTGTAATATGATAACACATTTTACATCTAAAAAGGCTGAGTTTATGGCATATGACTATGTATCTCAACAACACATTTTCACTTAAACAGATGCAAGGGGCTGTCAATGGCTCAGCAGATAAAGGCACCTGCTGCCAACCCTTCTGACCTGAATTCAATCTCCAGGACTCACATGGTAGAAGAAGGAACCATCTTCTACAGGCTGTCTTCTAACCTCCATGAGTATGCATACCCCACACAGAAATTTTTAATGTAAGGAGAGGTCACAAAGCAAATGTAACAATTTACTTATTTCATTAATTGATTTACATCCGACTATGAAATGAATACAACCTATATAACTGAGTGCCTGTGTACCTTTTAAATCTTCCAACTTGAGATCCTCCTGCCTCCACAGCTCAAGAGCTGGGATAAGAAGCAGGCACAGCCATACACTTAGGAAGTCATTAGATTTAGATGAGGCCATGGTGGTAGAGTCTTTTGACGGAATCAATGTCCTAACATGAAAGAAATAAACTACAGTTCTCTGTTTTTGCTCTGTCTCTTCCTTGATCCTGGACTTCCTGGCCTTACCCGGGATTAAGTCATTTAGACTATCCAGTTTGTGGTTCATTTGATATAGTAGCCCAAATTGATCAAGATACCTGCCTCTGTCCACCACACCAAAGGAGGACAGATCTCTTGCCACCCCAGCAGCTTGCCCCTACTACATGGGTTCTCTGTATTTGCCAGAGAAGGGTAGTCAGCCAAGCTTGTCAACAGCAGTGAAGGGAACTCACAACCGAAGGCAGGTTATTCTGACACTTTCTGAACACTGACTGCTCTCTTTCCCTGATTATATCCTAACTGTCTCCATGTGCCCAAACCACAATTACTTCCAGTATCGGAAGAGTGTTTTCATGCCTTCATAGGAAACATTCCCCAATGAGCAGCCGCTGTATCTATTCCCTACACGCACACGACACTCACATCTGAACATATTTGCCCTTTCCACTTTGCTATGTGACAGCCTATCATGTTGACTCTCAGTCACCAAATGGGTCGTTCAGATGGCCACTCTGCAACCAGTTGGTTGCATGCCCTCGGGCAGCTGGACCTCTCTGAGCCTAGTGTCCTACTTGTAAAATGACAAAGATGGTTCCATTTCATTAGGTTTATGGAAATTAAGTTAGGTAATCTATACACAGTGCTTGGCAAAAGGAGCTCAATCAATGCTGGCTATGAGAGGTCTCCACTCACCTAGCTATATTATTTGATAAAATAGTAACTCAAAAGCACAGGACACTGAATCATCCAAAGTTCCTTCTGAAAATCCCTAATAGAATTAGTCACTGACTAATTAAGATTTTGTTGTTGTTGTTGTTGTTTTTGTTGCTTTCATTTACTTAAGTGATTTAGGGAGGCTGTTTAATAGAAAGTTACTTCCAGGAAACCTGGTGAATACAGATGTCAGGGGATGAAGGAGGAATGTCTATATTAGTTTCTATCTTTTTCTCTTAATATGGTATTTTTAACGGACAAATAATTATCAGTTCAGAAGTTGCCAGGCCTTTTCCTTGTAGCCCTGACCCTCCTCTGTATCAGACTACCTACAACATTCCCTCTTCCAGCTGTGAACCCACAGCACGTGAGCCACAGATCTACTTCTTCTTTCTGTTCCCAAACCATCTCTTAAATTTCACAACCCTACTTCTGCTGGATGTCTTCAAGCTCTGTGTGTGTGTGTGTGTGTGTGTGTGTGTGTGTGTGTGTGTGTGTTTAGAAATTGTATTCCTGTCTACCCCCTTCTTTTCAAACTGAGTATATGAACACGAACAATGGGGTGTATATTGCTACATCACATGTAAACAGGACAATCTTATGAAATCAGTACTTTCCTTCACCTTCCCATGGGCTCCTGGGATTGAACTGAGATCACTGGGCTTGCGTGCAAGCCTTTACCTGCTAAGCCATCTTGCCAGCACTTTGCTATTTCTTAATTTCAGTAGGAGCTAACCAACAATTCAAGTCCATCTCTTTTCACTTTACACATGGATGCTGAAAAGCTGAGTTCAACCCAGAGTTCCCAGTACAAGGGCCAAGTCATATCCAAGGCTCCAGCCCACAATAGATCCTAAGAACTCTACTTCCAATCTGGACTACTGTGCCACAGAATCAAAGCCATTCAAAACTACTGTCTTCTCTTGAACTCTGAGCCAGTATGCTCGCTGCTTGCAACCAAACTAAGCATCTTCCAGTCCTTCCTCCACATATATTATTAGGTACTTGAGTGTGTTAGCCATTGCTATTTTGTTTACAGCCTGCATGTTGTCACCAGAGGCTCACTACAATCTGACCCCTACCTTCTCCAGCTTCCATCCTCCCCATTCTGCCTACAAAACCCTGTGAAAATGAAAAGAACAAGATGTGTTCTGTCACGGTCTCTGCCCAGTCAAATGAATATATTCTGGTCTCAACCCAACCCTTATAGAGCCCTGTAAATTCAGCGTAACTATTGCCTCTTCTACTAAAACCTGTGTGACTCTGAACAAGGGAAATTAATTCTCTCAGTTCTGGAGGCTAGACTTCTGAAATCAAGGTGTCAGCTGAGCAATCCTCTCTGAAGTCTGACGAGAACAAGCTTTCTTGCCTAATGCCCAGTGCTGCTAGTGTCTATACTACTGCTTGGCTTGCAGCTACAGCATTCTAATTTCTGTTACTGTTTTTTTTTTTTTTTAATTACTTATTTAGGTTTATCTATCTATTTATAGCCATGCACCATACTGCATGTGCAAGGGTTGGAGGTCAGAGGACAACCATAAGAGTTGGTTCTCTCCTTCTACCATGTAGGTCCCTGATCAAACCCAGGCCTTAAGGCTCGGCAGCAATGCCTTTCCTACTAAGTCATCTTGGGGTCCTCTGCTTCTGTCTTTACATGGTGCTTTCCCCCTCTTATCTGAAGGACATCATGAAGGACTACCTTAGGTTAATAACATCTACTATTTGCAAATAAGGTCACACCCTTATTTGGCACCAAGGAGTTACAACTTAAAACATATCTTATGGAGGAACATGATTCACTCCACTATATTATCTCTATGTTCTCAACGGTCTCAGAACACACATCACTTACTTACACAGCAATATAATTATTTGCAGCCATTAACTCGGTCCAAACTTCTCACTTATCTTTTATCCTAAGTCTCCAGCATAGTCTCTCAATAACAGTTGAATTATCTGCAAAGTTTTACTTCAATGTGTTCTTGTCTACTTCATAGCCTGTGTTTCTTTTCACTACATAACCGCATAAATTACTGTTGCTTTTTTGTACTTTCTCTCCAGGACTGAACACTCTGTAGTAGCGAGACACAATTTTTCATGTGTTCTACACTGCCTTCAAATGGATATATCATACAGTGGACATTGCCTGAGTAAACCATGTTTACGTGGCTGATACGGAATAGAAAAGTCCCCTCCCCCAAAAGTCAGCTATGTCTCTTACTAATTGTTCACACAGACAGATGCATAGTGCACCCACATAGTATACACTGTATCCATCTTACAGATGTTGGTGAGTGGGAAGGTCTTTGTGGATAGTTTTCAAGGAAAGGAAGTCCAACACAGAGACAAGTTAGTCTACTCTGCGGATAGAAATCCAAATACCAGGAAGCCTTCCAGTAACTTCATCCCCACCCAACACCCATTGCTCTGCATTCACACAGATCAGGGTGATAATCTCGGTACCCCCTTTTATCACCATTCAAAACACAACAGCACACTAACTGCTATGTCTGTTCACGGACCAGTAACCACTCAAGAATGTCTTGTTAAAATCCCACCTAATTGCAGCCCCAAGGTTGCGTCGAATAGAGTATTTCTGGTTACTTTCCAAACTGTCACACTCCCGAAATTAATTCTGCCCAGCGAGAAAATCTTACAGGAACAACAGGACCAAGTTTCCAACACACATCCTGTACACAAAGGCTCCTCTGTAAGCCACAGGAAACTGCAGCGGAGCAGGAAGGTGAGGATGTGGGACCCTGATGTGATCTACGGAGAACTGAGAAGCCCAGGGGACCACTGTGGAACGTACTGCCCACGGGGGAAGCCCCCGCCTGCGAACTGGCGGGCGTGGGCGTGGACGCGAGCGTTTACAGGCTCCGCGAAACACCTCTGCTGGGCATCGGGAAGGCCGCGGTCCGCAGGAGCTCGCCGCACACCCGCACACTGGCTGCTCGCCACTCAACTTGGAGCCGGGAGCGACCCCACCCACTAGCCGCGGGCGAGGGTCGCGGTGTACCTTTAACGCCCGCCATGTCTCTGGAGCTGGGGCTGTCGCTGCTTCCGGCTTTCTCCAAAAGCCGCCCACACCCAGATTAGCCAGGGCCAGCGCGCGAATCCAAAGCCCGGCCCGCCCCCTGACGGCAGTAATTCCGTACCTAACCAACGGTGCTCCGCCCCTTCACCTAGGCCCCGCCCCTGACCTTAGACTCCGCCCCATATCGTGGTTTCCCGCCCCCAGAAGACCAACCCCATGCCATGCAGAACCTTATTTCTACTGGTTTAGAATTCTGCCAATCATAAACTCACACCCTATGCCAGATTCTGCCCTACAGGCACTCAGCATTTCCTGTACTGGTTCCGATCCCTGCCACTCTGAGCTCCTCCTCGGCCCGGCCCAGTTTCGCTCCGCCCACAGTTCCGCCCCACTTTGGCTCACAATCTTGCCTCCAGTTTATGAAGCCCCTCCCCTAACTCCCTCCTCCACTTCGCGAACTCCGCCCCCAGTTCACAATGCTCTGTCACTGCCCGCACGGATCCCAGTCATGCAGAACCCCGCCCCATTGGACTGATCCCGCCTCCGCCACTCATAGCTCGGACTCTACTGGTCCTAATTCCTGCCACTCAGAACTTCATTCCAGTAGTCTTCGAGTTTGCTCAGCACAGCCTGGCTGGCCGGGAACTCAGCTCCTAATCTCAGCCCCCACCCACTTTCATTACCTCAGAATAACTCCTTTAACTCTTGAGGGATCCTGGATTCTGAAACGTTCCAACCCTGTTTCTCAATCTGGGGTCCAGCCCTTCCTCACTGTTATGACTTGGGGCCCAGGCGCTGCCTCAGGAGATTCTAGATGCTCACATCACCCTGGCTGGCTGCTAGGAAACTTGCCTGAGAGGACAGGTGGAAAAAGTGGGACGCAGAATGGAGAGAAGTTACCTTTGGTGCAGAACTAGACCTCACTTTTCCAGGACGACTCTTCCCGTGTACGTGTGTGGTTTGTTCTGAGATTGTATGGCTAGGATAGTAGAGATTGGGGGTGAGTGACAGCACCAGAAAACAGGATTAGAGGCATCCCTATCTAAGATCTTTGACTTTTGTATAGATTTGCCTGCGTTGTAGCTACATTGACATTTTGTGTAAACTATCGTGTCTGTCTATACCCTTCATTCATTACAAATCCTTTGGGCCCGAAGTCCTCCTGGGCCCTTAAATAAACAGCTTTTTTTTTTTTTTTTTTTTTTTTTTTTTTTTTTTTTTTTTTTTTTTTTTGCAACGCAGATAACTAAGGCTAATTTTCACTCCTCCAGAGCCATTTTATTCTTACCTTCTTCAGTGGAATCTTCATCTTAGAAACCATCCAGTAGTCCAAGACCTCTACAGAAAGGAGCCAAACAGCAGCTCTTTAGACAAGGTTAGAAAGACAAAATCCACAAATGTCTAAACTTAAAAGCAGTCATTCAGTCTGCTAAGACCTGGTATACAATCAGTGATTCTGAGAAGCACATTTGCATAACTTACAGCAATAGAGCTATTGTTCTACTTTAGACTGTTAATCCTATTGTAACCATTACAAATTAAGCCATTGTAAACGTTGTATGTACAGGATGAACATGTACACAGGGTCTACAGTGTCAGTCATCTGCCAGCGTCATGGACTATATACCTGGTGAAAATGGGGGAGTATGGTATCTATAAAAGCACTCAGAAAATTGCTCTGCTGAACCTGTGTTGTTAACTCCTTCTTTATAACCACTGAGATATATTAGTGAGGAGGTTTTCCCACCTTAAATGGTTAGATTACATGATGTAAACCATCCCATTCTTCCATCCTCAACCACCCCATTTGTTCCTGCCCAGCCTTGTAGAGGAGTTTGCCAAAGCTTTCTGTGTCCCATGTTTTGAGAGAAAGTGACATCAGTGACATTCACAGTGTCCTGTGAATACCAAAGGCTTGTCAAGTAAATACTGAAAAATGGTAAGAAAAGGAAAAAGAAGAGCAAGAGAAAGACAGATATTAGCCCCCCCCCCCCCAGGGTAATGTTTGGAATCAGAAGAATTCTGAGACAGTTTCCAAATGCTTTCTGACACAACTGTCCTTTCGGTTCACTGAGTACTTTACCTGAGAAAGTGGACTTTTCCTGTGCCAGATACTGCACCAGAAAAACATCCTACTCACCGATTTCACATTTCCACAAGAAGAAGAAAAGCCACCAGAACCTGCATCTCACTCCAACTAGCCCTTCCTATGTGGCTCGACTATTTAAGACCTGGGCCACTGTCTGACTGCCTCTGACTATCGCGGAGTCCTTAAGATGAATCTTAAGGTTTCCACCTTGAGTTCAAGTTTCAAAGGCTCTGAACAAGATTTTATTATCTCCACTTTTCAGCTGGCAAAACCCAAGCTCAAATAGTGACCACAGAACAGGAAAGCAGAGATCAAGCCCTGAAACGCTAATTCAGTTAATCAGTTGCTTTCTTCTCACAGTAGATCTTATGCCCTACTAGAGGAAACAGGGGTTGACAATGAATAGGACAACAGTAATACCTTATGTTTAAGAAGGTGTCCAAAGTAATTCATTGGCTTCATATTAATATACATAATTTTACTAGTGTCTCACCTATAGTATATACCAAAGGTTGATTATATTGACTGTGGGAACAAAAAAGGGATCCCTTTACCATTCATAAAGTTTCATGGCCAATACAACTATATCAAAAGATGGGTTACAACATAAAAAATCATAACAAATTTATTTGATCATAATTTTAAATGACACAGGAGCCTGAAGGCTGAGGAAGACTCAAGAATATGAGTGTACTGTTTGACAGCCACACAGAAATATTAGGTCAGAAAGAGTCTGACCTAATAGTAATGGTCTAAGAGGGGAATCCAAAGGGCCTATCTATTCGTTCTTCTTGGTTGCTCTGTGCAGTACTCCTTCCTTCCAGATATGGCACAAGACCCTTCCTGGAAAAAAAAGACCTTGTGATCTACAATCAGAGAATGAGAGAGAACCTCAGGTGGCCAACTCTTATGGCAAAAGGGAGGAGATTGGGAGTGATTTTCATTTTTACATCTGGCTTTGGGGAAAGGGTGTGGTTTCTATGGCCTGCCTTGCCAAAGATGAATTCTAGTCTCTATGATCTGCCTAGAAAAGAATGAGGAATAAGAAAAATGAAGACGGAAGGGAAAAATTTTGGTTCTGCGATCTGTAGTTTGTAGTCACTTTCTGAGCTCTGACAGCAAATATGAAGTTTACAATAAATAGTATCACCTCTCCCTGTTCCAAAGAAAATACCCCTCTCAAGCTCCAGATCTTACATGGCCATACATGTAAGGTCACAAGGTATCACATCTGCCACAGATCAGGCACTAACATAAGTGCATCATAAATGGAAGTGTGCTATGACACTAACAAAAACCAGCATCTGCCATTTTTCACACCCAGATCTCACCCCACCCCAAGGAGACAGGTAGAAGTGCCAAGGACGAGGTGTTCCCAGCAGACTTTCCTATTCCTGGACCCATTTCTGAACCTGAGGGCTCCATGTAGTTCCAGCTCCAAAACCATCAGTGTGGCAGTCAATCCTATTTATTATCATTAACAGTAGTGAGAGTTATTGGTCAATATCTATATGAAAATACTTTATACACATAGTGCCTAATTCTTCAACTGAGGAGCTGTAAGGAATCTATTTTACAAATGATAAGATCAGGACTCAAAGTTTAAAGTATTTTTCAATGTAACAGACATTAAGTAGGAAAAAAATCACTATTCATAGCTATTCTTTTAGTTTCAAACCAACATATATATATCAGCATTCCACAAAGTGTATGGCTTATTTATAGGATAATAAAAAACTCTTGATTTGACCTGCATTTTCTGAGCTGGTGTTTCCATCATGGAAAATGGCCTGCACTGGCATAACTTCATCTGGAATTCAACTTTTGTGCTGACTCCTTACTCTGTGTGGTCTCACCAGTAGGATTAGTACTGACGTTGGCCTCCAGACCAGTGGTTCTCAACCTGTGGGTCATGACTCCCATGGGTGTTGCACAACAGCTATTTATATCACAGCTCATAACAGCAAAATTACAGCTACAAAGTAGCAACGAAATCACTTTAGGGATGGGGAATCACTACAACAGGAGGGAATGCATCAAGGAGTCACAGCATTGGGGAGCTGGAGGAGCCACAGCTCTAGACACACAAGCAAAGTAGTGGCTCAAATGCCCTGGAACAGTGTGTCGGAAGGAAGATGTGCATATGTCCTCTCTGTCATCGGGCATAAAAATATCCAACATTTCCCTTTGATGGTAAATTCCCAAACTATAGACCAATCTCTCTGACTCAGCACACAAACATGTGGTTAAAAACACATTCATGTTGTAGTGAGAACAGGATATCTCTGCTGATTCCTTTTGCAACACAGTATTCATCAGACATAACAAGTGATGTGTGTGTGTGTGTGTGTGTGTGTGTGTGTGTGTCTGTCTGTCTGTCTGTCTGTCTGTCTGTCTGACTGTCTGTCTCTCTGTCTGAGGACATGAGTGATACTGGGAGATGAAAGTATAAATGTAGAATCTTATTGGGATAACTTTTGGTGCAAATGTATTCTGTACTTTTCACATTCTTTCTTTTTAGCGGTCCTTAAAAGCAAATCAGGTTAAAGGGTGTCTTTCAAGTTTGTCAGTGTACTCCATATCTCATTTGTTTGGTTTGGAATGCTTTTTTGCTTGTTTAGGATCTATTTTATTTCGATCATGCGTATGGGGGAGGAGTGTGTGCATATCAGTCCAAGTGCCTATGAAAACCAAAAAGAGGACACCAGATCCCTCTACAGCTGAAGACACAGTGAGCAAACCCAGTGTGGGTGCTGAGGTTCTCTGTAAGAGTAATGTGCACTTTTAACCTCTGCATCATCTCTCTGGCCCCTTGTAGTCCCGCAGGTACAAAAATAATGTATATTTCTGCAAGTATTTTTATCCTTTTTAATATACATTACAAATATTTTAGAACAATGACATTTTGTTTTGTTTAATGTATTTACAAAACAAAAATATATTACAATAAATATGAATGAGACGGTGGATCTGACCAACAACAAACTGTCACAACCTGGTATTTAAAAGGAATGCAGAACTTATTGGTCTGCATGTGTTAAGAGTTTTAAGATAGACAGGCATCCAGAATCATAATGCATCTGGGAAAGAGAGGTGGGAAACCCCCAGATTTAAGGAGGGGTTCTTTCTCATTGCTAATCACATAACATTTAATGGTATTTAAACCATGAACATTAATGACCTATGCAAACATGATATAAAGCTAATATAGTTCTATCATCTCAAAATTTATGTGACGGCCACATAATATCCTCTTAGTTATTGTCATTATATACTGTAGTTCACACAATATCTACAAATGTGGAATGAGAAAAAAAAACAAAACAAGGAACAAAACAGGTCACTGCAACTTGTCTCACATTCCAATCTTAAATAGGACAAGCACATACTGGGTCAGACATTATTGTATAATACGTTAATAAATAACACCTAGGTTGTTATGGTTACTTTGAAGAGTTTACAACTGTATATTTTAATGAGAACATTTTTTTGAGAATTTCACATTATCAGTAAAAGGTAAAATAAATAATGAACTTTCATAATTTAAAAAAAAAAAAGAGAAGAGAGGTCTATATGGAACCAAAATTATTTCTGACATGCTGCTTTTTCAGTTTAGTTTGTCACAAGAATATTAAAACAAAACCAACCAAACAAAATGATTGTCTTTGAAAAACAACCCTTGAAAGCTTTTCACAATATTGAATGTTAACCTTTTAAGATTAGCATGATAATCTTTTTGACCACCTGCTTTGTGAATGTGTATGTGCACAGTAGACATATTCATATGCATATATGGATGGATAGATAGATGCTGTACGTGCTCACCAGGAGACCTAGGGAAGTCAGCAGTAGGAGCTATTCCCCTGCAAAGTGGGGAGCTCTGAGCACTGGACTAAATTGCAACCAGCTGATGTTTTATTCTTGCATAGTTTTCACATGCATCCAACAGCAAACCCATCGGAAATAATCCTGGGGGTGGGATCCCAGATTTACTGGGTGGGTGGGACTCTGACTCCTCAAACTGGCAAGCAATCCAATTGGATCTGAAGGCACGCCACAGCTCTCTCCCCAACCAAACCCTTCTAAATAGTACTCAGTGTTATCTTCTCTGTTTTTTCCCTTGGCTTGCAATCACTAGAATGCCAGGTCTACACAAAGTGTGAATGGGTCAAACTGCTTTACAAACTGTCACCCATGAAGAATGTTTTCTTGGCTAAGCAAAAGAAAGAGCACTGAACCTTGTGGCAACAATTAGAAGGGGATTTCAAATAGGTTTGGAATTGTGGTGGGTGGTGGTATCGTTCAAAAGCTTTTCTTTAATCAACTGCAAATTTAAAGGGGAAAGGAGCCAGTATCCCAACGTTCTGACCTGAAGTCAAGATTTGACATTTAGGGCTCCTGGTTTCTTTAGCTATCGTGTGCTTGGGCTTATAGTGCATCCAGGAAAAGTAGAGGTAATGCCTAGACTTCTCCATAACCACCTCCCACCACTTAGCCACTTCTACAATTGTTAATGTTCTTGACCAAAAGACACACACTGAAGAAGCTAAAGGCTTCAGTAAGTTTCCATTAAAAAATACTTGGTTGGTGATATATTCTTGGAGTTTGTGTAAAGCCATTGCTCAAATTACATCTTTAAAAACAAAAAACACACACATACACAATCCCTAAATCAATTCCTTAAAACCATTATGTAATCCAATTATCATAATGTCCACTCATAAATCTTAATCTCAGACAGTGAGATGGATGTCATGCCTTCGCCTTGGGTGGCCGAGGTCCTATTTCCCCAGGCAAAATGCTGAGTAGGCTTCCCAAAGGGCAGGCTGGAATGTCATGACTCTGCAAGGTCAGCTCACTAGAGTTCCTCTTGGTACTATGGACTCCAAGAAACCAAACGTTCACATTCCTTATCATGAGAAATGAATTCACGAGGAACTTAACAGTTTAGTACTGGAAATACATTACTAGAATTTTTGGTTCATCTGTGAAAATCTCAGAACTGTGGTACACACTAAGCATTATCACAGGACTGCAGCCAGCATAGAAAGGCTCACAAGTTAATACAAGGGCTTTTGGCCTTGGTTTTCAAATTCAGACCAGGCATCATTTAGCTCCATGAAAATCATCTTTGCATATTGTTCATAGGGTTGCCCAGTCGCCTAAAGAAAAAACAAAACACAATTAGATATCACCGACCAAAATTAAACTAGTATTAAACTCACTGAGATTGTGAATGGTAATTAAAATGATCTTCCATTAATACATTTCTTTTTACAGCCTATCTACATGAAATTAATTACTATGCACTGCCCTGGAAACTCACAGAGGATAACAGAAACCCATCAATAAGGAGAAAAGTGGGAGCTTGTTCAGCAGCAAAAGACACATCTCACGGTTAATGATAACTCTGTCCCTAGTTGACTGTATTTCAAAACTCCCCCTTTGCAATTCCTATAAAGTTTAGGTCTTTAAGACTCATAATAGGGCAGTTTGCCAATTCCTGTGGGCTCTTCTCTTTTGACTGATTAAAGTTTATGTATAAATGTTTCCCATTAATTATCCTATTTAGTCATAAGGAGTGTGGAGGGATGGACATCAAACATGGATTTCAAACATGCATTCCCAAAGGTACTGCCATCATGACTTCATGGCTCATGTCTGTGACGGTTCACATGAGAACAGAGTGGTGTACTTCAATCTGAGGTGCTGCTGCAAATTACAAAGAATTCAGCCAGGGGGGAGCTGAAGTTCAGATCTGTACAGCTCTTCTGTGCCCTCATAATTTATTCAAACCACGAGCATTAATGGCAACACACACTGACACTTTAAGCATCTTATTGCTCCTCACCAGTATTTTTTTTTCCAAATGCATCCTAAAGTGTCTCCTGGGTAGACACAATTCTGTCCTCCACAGGAACAACAGCCTTTTCCTTCGAAGTGCTCTGTCTCCATAGTGAATAAAATGCTTGCCCCACAGTTTGTGAAGGATGCTTTGACTGCTTCCCGCCAACCTCATGCCTTGTGACTATTTGTTTAAATATCTGATTTAAACAACCCACAGAGTAAGTTTTGTCAAATAAATGTCTTAGTCAATCCACAAATTGAAAGCATGCCTTTTTATCTTATGCTTGTCAACTCTGAAACAGAGAGCCGGCATGTCTATGACAGGGCAAGGTCCTACTCACCTTGTCCGGGTGCACCACTAGCACGGCCCTCCTGTACACCTTCTTCACTTGCTCTGGCGTCACCAGGTCTGCCATGCCCACAGGTTTCCACTTGGTCTCCCCCGCCCACAGCACGGTGTGCATTGTGGAAAGCAGAGCTCTGATGTTTCTTTCTTTGCCCTCTATCCACTCCAGGATCTGCAAACAGGAAATACAAAAAGGGTTAAGACACTCAAATGCTTTCTGTATACCAGGACTCTGATGATCTATACTGTTTCAATGAATCTGAGCAAGCAGCCTCCTCTAGCTGGAACACAACCCTAGCTTCCCTCTCGTCCTCCTAGTCTGCATCACTGTTCAAAAGCTGTTCATGAACTTCAGAGTTCACCTCTGTGGTTTGAGCTTATTTCTCCCTGTCTTCCTACAGCTAATTATATACTCCTAACATGAGCTTCATGAGGTCACACCTGAATCTACTTTGCTCCAGCAACTAAATACTCCTTTCGTGTAGGCCAAAGTTGTGCTAGGGCATAGCTCAGTGACAGAATACCTACCTGCCCTGGGTTTGCCTCCCACAACAAAGGGGAAAAAATATGGCCTACCCTACTATAAAGTGCCATATATGTCACACGTTATTGAGTATGTGTGTTCACCTTTACCTGTCAATACTTGGAGCTGTTTATGGAAAGGGACTGTTTCTTATCACTATATCTCAGGAGCCAAACAGACCTGGCACTGAGTGGAGCTCAAAAGGTTTATTAAATAAATTGATCCCATAAATGATTGATTCAAACTAAGAACCTCCATGTTATAAAGAAAAGACATGATTAAATGGAGGCTGTGGTGGTTGGAATGAGAACGGCTCCCATAGTCTCATATATTTGAGTCCTTGGTCCCCAGTTGGTGGAAATGGTTGGGAAGGATTAGGAAGGGTGGCTTTGTTAGAGAAGGTGGGGTAAGTTTTAAGGTCTTTTGAAGGGAACCTGTGCCATTCCCAGTTAACCCTCTCCTTTTATACTCCATGCTTGTGGATCAGATGTAAGCTCTCAGCTTCTGCTCCAGAGCTTATGCCAAGCCATAGGGCTTATACCAGTTTGATCTTTAGGTACCTCATCTACATCCTCATGACATTCATCTTCAGAGCCACCCTCTGCCTCCAGGCCAATCTGCATCCAGCTGTCCACTCTAGGCCTTCCCTGTGAAGAACTTGCCTCCTTCTCTACCAGTTAAGGAACCTGGATTCGCTGAGTGACAAGCTTCTTTTTTTTTTCCTTCAACATTCACATATATATATATATATATATATATATATATATATATATATATATCCTATCTGCATGTACATCTGCATACCAGAAGAGGGCATCACATTATGGATATCACAGATAGTTGTGAGCCACCATGTGGTTGCTGAAAATTGAACTCAGGACCTCAGGAAGAGCAGCCAGTGTTCTTAACCACGGAATCATCTCTCCAGCCCCTCTTTTTTCTTTTAAAGTACAAAAAATAAAATAAAATAAAATAAAAGCATTCTCTTTTCCCTGAAACCAATTCTCACATAGACTTTAGAATCAAAACCAGATGTTTTTATTGTTTTGTTTTGATTTTTGTTTTAAAAGAAAGTAGAACTTCTTTACTTAAAAGTAAAGGAGTCTGTGATAGAGGCCAGGTCCTCGCCATCATTAGCTTTCCTGTCCTTAATCTTTGTAGACCTCATGCTCAATGTCTCCAGAATGGTAAACCCTGGGTCCAGAAATAGTTCTCTCTTGATCCACAGAGAACTGAAACTGGGTTTCAGTCAACCAAGAAGAGCAGAAAGTTCTCAAGGTGGACAGAAAATACAAAGGGTGAATTGTTCTCACTAATCTCTAATGACTGATACTTACAATCTAAAGGCTTCTGAACTAGAGTCAAATATCATTGTTCATCTGGTAGGCAAATTAAGCATCATGTACCAACCTTCCCAAAGCTACTTTGCTACTGAAGAGTATGGCTGTCTTCAAACCACAGCTTCAGAGACTCACTGTAATGCAGTAATTGCCAGAATGAAGTGCCTTCCATAGTTGATGTGGTCTGTGTCCCACCCTAGAGTCAGTGTTGACAATTAACACTCATGAGGGTGAATGGCATTAGGAGACCCTTAGGTGTTAAGATTTAAATTCTTTTCCACCAGCTCATGTTTTAAGCCCCTGTTCACCAGTGGCTTGTATTTAGGGAGATTGTGGAACCTGTAAGGGGCTTAGCTAGTAGAAGTATCTCCCTAGGAGTGGAGCTTTGAAGGTTCTACTTGCCCACCATTTGCTGCAGTGTCCCTCTCAGTGTTTCCTATCTGCTTCCAAGTGAACAGATGTTCTGCATGCATCCACTATGTCTTTTCTGTCAAAAGCAAATAGAAATCATCTGAGACCACAGATCAGAATAAATCCTTTTTTCCTCAAGTTGTGTCTATCAAGTATTGAGTCCCTAGTGACCAACACAAAGGTAAGGAATGCAGAGATGATTGGGCATAATGACTTGTCACACGGCTTTGTCCTATAGGATGATCAAGGGGCTCACTCACCTTTAGTTTCTCAGGATCCATTTCCTTAGCCATCTCCTCTTTTCTCATCTCAGCTATTGTTCGAGGCCCCTTTTTGTCTTTATGGGCATTGAAGCCTTGACTAGAAAGCAAATCTTCGAAGTCAGCAGCCTTTTGTTTCCCTTCTGCAACATAACATTTGGAAACCATCATGAGTTTTATTCTTAAACAGAATGTCAAACTTTCATTCACAGGAGTACAGGAGAATAGATTTTCCATGCATTTGTTCCCTTCATAGTTGCCTCGTGAGGAATAGTAAAGGCTCTGCATAACAGGTGAGAAAAATGGAAGACTAGACAACCTAAGAGGTCTGTCTGGAACCACACAGTGTATCTATGGCAAGGCCAGGATTGGAGTCTAGATCATTAAAGCCCATCTCATCGCCAGTGTAACTTTGCAGATGAAGGTACTTACAGTTCTACCATGATTACAACAAACTAGCATCAGAGATTAGATAAGAGCATTTGGATCCTTGAAATCCTTCCTGCCATCCCTTTCCTGTCTATGCCCAGTTGATGGGTTCCATGGATCACGGTGCCCTTTCCCTGTAAGTCTGATTGTAGAGTAAATCTATCTCAGTCTTTTTGAAGAGGTAGATCCTGGAAACAAACTCCATGTATCTAAAATCCAGCTATGACCCCATGGATGTTGCAGGCATCTATCTATACCTCAGCTTCTTCATCCAGAGAATGAGGGTGATGTTAACTATGCAGTGTTGTCATGAAAAAGAGCTAAAAGCATGCTTGGTTATCTCAGTGTTCATTTGAAAACAAAATGGAACAAAACCACAGCAGTTGGCAGTAATCAGCCTAAGATTTTTTTTTTCCAGGTTGGGAATGCTTTGCTATCTCTGTTCTTAAGAATCCACATCACATGTGTGCACACCAGAATTAAGTGCTCTCGGAAGACATTTTTACCTACTATCTTCTCAAAACAAAAATGAAAGGGATGCCACATGGCTCAACGGAATTGTCCAAAGAGTGCCCCTGAGAACTAAAGATAAACATGATGTCACACATCTCCAGCATATGCATTTCTGTCACAGCAGAGCTGTGAACAAAGACTGGTGTCATGCTCAGCTAGAGGTGACACTGAAAGCCAGATGTTCTGGTGCCAAATGACTGGAACTCAAGTCCAGGCTCTGTCACGAATCTCAAGAAACCGAGAGATTACTTTTTAGATTTATCTCATGGACCACTCATCTATAATGGAGCTTTGGTTTTGAACATACTATAAAATAATACATGAACACATCTAGGATATTCCTGCAGAGGAACTGGGTTCCATTCCCAGCACCTATATGGCGGTTCATAACCATCTATAACTCCAGTTCTAGGGGATATGAAATTCTTTTCTGACTTCCTTGGGCACCAGGCATGTACATGGTGTACACACATTCACACAAGCAAGTATTCATATACATAAAGTAAAACAAATCTTTAAAAATATGTTTTTTTTTAAAGTTTTGTTGGGCAGTGGTAGTGCACACCTTTAATTCTAGTTCTTGAGGCAGAGGCAGAGGCAGAGGCAGAGGCAGAGGCAGAGGCAGAGGCAGAGGCAGAGGCAGAGGCAGAGGCAGAGGCAGAGGCAGAGGCAGAGGCAGAGGCAGAGGCAGAGGCAGAGGCAGAGGCAGAGGCAGAGGCAGAGGCAGAGGCAGAGGCAGAGGCAGAGGCAGAGGCAGAGGCAGGCAAATCTCTATGAGTTTTAGGCTAGCCTGGTCTACAGAGTGAGTTCCAGTACAGCCAGGGCTATGCAGAGAAACCCATTTCAAAAATCAAACAACAGACAAAAAAAAAAAAAAAAAAAAAAAAAAGAACATTAATCTGGGGAATCTTCCAGCCCTAGGTGACAGCACTATCACAGGTGCCCCAAACTCAGGAATCTACCAACCACTCCTCTCACTCCGGTATAAGGGGAAAATCTAACATCATTTTGACAGGTTCCCATTCCCTTTCTCCTAAGAATACCTTTTTTCTTTTAAAGGAAATAGTTTCATGTCCCATCTATCCATCCAATCAACATTAACACTTAGAATACAGCAAGTGCAATGCTAGGTTTGAAAACCTATGACAAATGCCTTCCTTCTTACCAAGGAGAAGGAAAGGCGAGTGAGCCAGCAGTCACATGACACCTGTTTGGGATCATGGTAGGCCCAGTACTTGGGGTGTGGATCGCCTGATGTCCCTTCAATTCTAAGATGGTGTCCTTCAGACATAACATCTCCACCAGTATGACAATACAGGCAGGTCATCCTATACCAGACTCATGTCATCATCCTTACCCAAGTTAGTAGATCCTTTTCCACGTTCACTCTGTCCTGCAGGCATAGCTGAGAAGCTCACGTTGTAATTGGGTCGGTTCTGAGGGGAAGAGTGAGGCATACCGGACTGTGGCTTAGGCTGTGCCTGCTGCCAGTTGTAGCCAGCTGGCTGTTGCCACCCTCCACCCATTGGCTGGGGGGATGCTTTCTGTGGTGAGCTGAGAGGTGGAAATCCTCCACCCAATCCAGTTGGTGTGGTGGGCTTGCTGGCAAATGAAGAGCTACCTATGGAGGAGAAGGGAGAGAGGCAGTAAGGCTATTGAGAGTGGCTTCAAACTCGAGTCACAAGGCATTGCTAGTGGAAACTGCTTTGGGTGGTAACAGAACTAACCTTCCTAATGGGAAGAAAAATCACAGGCATATCCGTATATCTGTCATTTCCTCAGTTACCCCACAGATACTTCAGGTAGTACCTTTGGCTCATTCTTCTCTTCAGATGAATGAGGTGTTTTGTGTTTTGTTTTGTTTTTCTATATCACACAGCCAGCCTATGGTAAAATACTTGAATCTAGACTTTTGAGTCCAAACCAAAAGAGCGTATTGTGCTACCCTGCCCAGACTTCCCCCTTCTCAGGAAGTTTTATTTCTTTACTAGAGTCAAAACTACCAAGTGGCAAGTATGGGGATAAAACAAGTGACCTCATTAAGGTTCTGCTTGAATGTCAACTCTTAGGATTAATTATCATTTGCTGTAAGAAAAGGCCTGGTTAGAACACAAGAGTGTTAGAGATGTTTCTAAATTTCACAAATAGGTTTCAGTTTTACACTGCCGCATTCCATTGCAGGAGGGCTAGAACTTAGGAGGCAAATTTAGAAGCTGAAATACAGTGATCTCCAAAGACCCTTCAAAGAGCCAAAATAATGATGATGGTAACAAAATAACTAACACTTCTATAGGTCTTCACAGTGTAAGTAAATAGTATCGCTGGGTCAATCTAAAGAGGAGGGAATTAAAGCTAAGGTTCACTGACAATATTGCATTCACACAGTTGGTTAATGCAGATGCCATGACCAGGAGCATCTTACCTCTGCAGCTCTGCAACCAGAGTCTCAAGTTCCTACCAGAGTTCTGAGCTGCTACTAAAACTCACCCCTTCCTATGTCTTTCTTCTATAGCTATGTCCTTTCATTTGGACCCTAAGACCCCTCTTCCCTTTCCCACGTAGATGCTGTATTATGGCTACTGACTTTGGAATCAACCTGTTTGAGTTCAGTGCTAGCACTCACATACAGTTCACTCTCTTAGGCATGTGTCCCAAGTCATTCACCAGCAGGTGTTGAGATGCCTGCCATGTGCCAGGTCCTATGTTGGACACTTGGATTCCTGAATTGGATGCTGAAAGTCAAGAGTTCCAGAGAACCCACTCAACTGTCTCTAAAGCTAGATGATTTTTTTTCATTTCTGTGAGCTTCAGTGTTTTCATCTATAAAATGACTATGTCTTTTATCAGAGGTATAGTATAAACACATAACCATCGCAGGAAGTGTTTCACAGCCCCCCCCCCCAGACCTGACTTAAACAAACTCAGATACACTACAAACCACAAAACAACATTAACCACATGTTTGACACGTTGTAAAGACTCAATAAGCATTTGGTCATAGAAAACAGTAATGGCAAACTGACACTCAAGTCTATCCCTGCCCCTGTCATTTTCCATCACCAACCCCTGTTCTTGAGGCAAGGTCTTATTATGTAACCCATATGGTCTAAAACTCCCTATGTATGCTAGGCTGGACTCAAATTGGTGATCCTCCTGACCTGTGCTTGGGAATAGAGGCAACACCAGCATGTGCAGCTTACTGCTGTCATCTGACAAAATACACTTTCAAGATCCTCCTCAAGGGCCCCCTAGACCCTCTTGTCCCTAGCACATCAACATATGTGTAAGGCTGGGTGTTCATCCTGTACTGTGATTTCATTTTATATTTTAAGAATACTTACTTTGTTCTAAATACATCTGCTCATCATTTTAATATTTGATTCGTCTCCTATTTATAGAACAAAACCTCATGAACTAAAGGCACCTTCCAGATTTCTAATCGCTCCCATCAATTGTTTGTTCATTTAGGAACTACTCTGAGCATTTTGTACACGCCAGGCTGCAAGATCCACCAGTGAAACAGTGGGTGCTGACATGGCTCTCATAGGACCTGTCAATACTGTATGGCTCTATAATGTCTAACTTTCCAGAATATGTCATAGTCACATGAAATGATTCTATATGCAGATGCTATCAAAGTGGTGAACTGACTGAAAACCAGCACAGCTGCTAGACCTAGATCACAGCCATCCTGCCACAAGCTGAAAAAGTCTTGGTTTTCAACCTTGACTATGCATCGGAATTATCTAGGGAACTTCTCGTTAAATGTGTCAACTAACATAGCACCTGTACAGTGGGTATTTATATTTGACTAACATTTCTCCCTCCTACCGTACTGTAAGGCCCATTGAGCAGGAATGTCATCTACCTTCATTCATTATCCATTCCAGAATGCTTAGCGGAGTACATATAATCACAGAGACAAATCGAATGAGGAAACTGAAGCTTATTGTTTCAAATGGAGGTTGTCTTTTTCTGGGATCTCCTAGCAAGTCTGAGAGGGCTTAACACTTCCTGGTCCTTTAACTTGCCTTCTGACCTGCCAACAGTTTCAACTCATTTTCTCTGTTAATAGCAGGTGTTTTCCACCATTACTGAATTCAATCTTCCTAAAAGACAAACGAACTGCTTTCTGAATGGGCACACAAGTTGCAGTGAAGCAATTCTGAAGTCTTCCTCGAGTCAGCCTTTACCTTTTCAAACCCATTCCTCCAGCCCCATCCCAACAGATCCCAGGTCTGCCCACTAGAAGTCACTTTAGACATCCCCTCCCCTCTGACTGGACTCCTTTCTCTACCCATATCCTAACCATATCACAGGCTTCAAATTAGAAGCCACCCCAGTCGACCTCTTCTATCCCTGGACCCTGGCTTATGTGATTTCAGATTGAAGGTGAACTTCTCCAATCATTAACCCCTTTCTGGAAGTACAAGAGATTACCTAGAACTCATAAAGCTCCATCCTTACCAAAGTTACATCTAGGCCGGTTACTTCTGAATATCTAGGGAGTATTTGGGCACTGATGTTGAACTGGTTCAACTGAATGATCTTAAAGAGTCCTCTGTCTATTGTTTTTCCTAAGTTACTGCTGTATTGTCTAATGAGTGGAAATTTTGGCTTCTATCTGTCACTGGTGAGTCTGTTCATCCTGTGGCCTCAGTGAGAGAAATAACTTGAAATTTCTAAGCTGTATAGAGAAGTATAAAGTAGAGAAGCATAAGAAGCCACAGTCTGAGAAGGAGCTGTAAGAATGACTGCATTTCCAAACTGCACGTGCAGGTTCCTCGTTTGTGGTGATGCAGATTTAGCTACTCTAAAACCATTGATGCTATCTGATTATAACTGCAATCCGAGGAACTGGAAGACTTCTATGTGGAAGAAGGCAAGGAAGATACTGGGAGTAGGATTGACTATACAGACACACACAGAGCATAAGGATGCTTTTGACTTCTTCCCCTCTTTTTTTATATCCATTTTAATTAATTTTCCTGACTTACCACTCTGGATAAGACTTCAAGCACCACAATGAATGAGAGTGAAGAAAGTGGACATCTTTGTCTTATTTTTGATACTAGGAGAAATGCTTTGAGTTTTGCTTCATTTAGCACTGGCTATAGGTTTGCCACACACTGCCTTTACAATGTTAAAGATATGTTCCATCCATTCTTAGCTTTTCAAAGGCTACCAGTGATGGATGTTTGCTTTTTTTCAAGAGTTCTGTCCTGAATCCATTTCTATGGTGTATTAAATTGACTGATTTGCATATGTTGAACCATCTTTGCTTTCTGGAATGAAGCTAAATGGATCATGGTGATTGATCATTTTTATGTGAACTCATTTTCCAAGTATTTTACTGAGAGTTTTTGCATAACTCTACCAGGGAAATGTTGTTGTTGTTGTTGTTGTTGTTGTTGTTGTGTCTTTATCTGGTTTAAGTATCAGGATAAAACTGGCTTCGTACAAAAGAGTGTGTATGTGTGCCTTTCTTTTAATTTTATGGAATACTTTGAGCAGTGTTAGTACTACAACTTTGTAATGCCTTGGTATAATGATCCATGAATATATCTGGGCTTGGTGATTTTCAGTTGTAGATTTTTTTAAAGATCACTGCTTCAATTTCCTTGCTTGTTACAGAGCTGCTTGAACTGTTTTCCATTGTTATATAACTTAGGTCAAATCATCTAGAAATGCAACCTTTTTTTTTTTTTTTTGATTTCCCAATTTAGAGGAATGTAAAATTTTAAAGTATTTCCCTTTGCTATGAATTTCACTGATACCTTTTGTATTTTCAATTTTTCTGTCTTTAATTTAATTAATGTGCATCTTCTCTTTTTTTAGTTTGGTGAAGGATTTGCCCATCTTATTTATAACTACTCTCTTCACTGTTCTGTTTTTTGTATTATTTGTTCATTTCTATTTCACTTATTTCTGCTCCAATCTTAATCATTTATTTCCATCTACTGCTTTTGTATTTGGCTTGTTCTTGGCTGAGAAAGAAGAATTCCAATATATTAATATTCTCGCAAAGCCTTTCTCTCTTCCCAATGGTAAACTTTCACTTTTCTATGAATCTCACCTGAAACCTACTTTACAGTAAAAGTGTATGATCTGAACCCCTTGTGTAACCCTAGGGGTTCACACTCTGGGGATTTTTGTTGTTGTGTTGGTTTTTTGTTTTGTTTTTTTTTTAAAAAAAAAAAAAAACATTATAATCCCGTCCAAGGCACCTCTGGAGCCACTCTATAATCTCATTAACTGAAAAGGAAGAAAAGAAAGCAACTCTTTGAGATGTTACTTGAAAAGAAAGCAAAACAGTCTATACAGCTAATACTAAGATACTTATACATGGCTCCGTAGTGGGAAAATTTCCCCTCAAGTTGAGAGGAGCTAAGATTGAAGGAGTAAGGAGAAGAAGAGGAGAGAAAGAGGAGAAGGAAGAAGAGGAGTTGAGGAGGAGAGATGTAGGAGCCATGGATGACCACACATGTATGTATAAAGAACAGTCCTGGGTAACAAGTTATATCTAGGTTAGTTTTTTGGGTAACATGTCTAATTGTGTGAGCATCTTGTTAATTGAGCATTATCAAACATATAAAGCCTTTGGATAATCTTTAAGCATTAGAGTCTCATTTCTACTGGGTACTGAGTGGATGGTGGGATGGTCTGGGCTCAGCCCAGCCTTGCGGAGACAGCATGGAAGATTGACAAAGCCATCTCCCACTCTGGCGTCTCATGGGTGCCAGGGTGGGTACTTCTGGCCCCCTGAGCCAAGCAGTGGTGAGAACACTCCCATACCACCCACTTATGGCCTCAGGAAGATGGTGGCTGATTAAATCAAGCAAGACTGAGTGCTGACATTTTAAAGTATTACCACAACAAAGTGGTGCCCAATGTAGGGTGCCAATTTGTTGCAGTAAATTTCCAACCCAAGAAGGCCTGATCAATAAAAACACAACTCAAATGATATAAATACAAACTGCACACCTAGATTGAGCAGATTCACCACTACACTACTCTATTCCCCATCCATGAGATCCCTTATAACTTGTGGGTTTTTCCAGGCCACGTGCTTCTCCTCCATTGTCCTTCCACCTTCCTCCTCATCGTTCTCCTCCTCTCTCCCTCAAAACTCTTCACTCCACCTCCCCTTCCACTGCCCAATCATTGGCTCTAGCCTTTATTCTACAAATTAAGGTGGGCAAAAGGTTCACAAGTCACCTGTATACTGACTGATTCACTTCTCATCTGCAGTCCCTCCCAGTAAAGAGGAATTAGCATCAAAATACAAGACCAGGGCTATCCACAACCTGGCTCTACTTTGAGAAGCCCATACCTAAGCACTCAAACCTGCCTTAATTTCTTCCCCAGTACCTCTCTTTCTCTTAACACTAGTGCTTAAACTCCAACTTTGCTTCAAATTGAAGCCAAAGATGCAGTTTTACCTGAGGTCCCAAAAAAAGATTAAGGGAAGTCTTATGTTGCTATAGGAACAGTGTGTAGCTGTGTCTCTGTCCCTGCCACAGTTGACATTAGCATCAAGTATTAGTCACATCTTAATCTGATAAGTGTATATATACCTAGTGTCCCCAGGTCAGCGAAGGGATCCAGAGTCTGGGGCTTGCCCTGATGGGTAGGGGTGCCATGTGATGAGCCTGTTGGGCTGGTGGCAGCGGATTTGCTTCCCATTCCAAAACCTCCTGAAAAGGAACAGAGATCATTGAAGATGAGTTGGTCCCTGCTGAAAGTCAAGAGTTCCAGAGAACTCGCTCAACTGTCTCTAAGGCAAATTAAGATGGAGTCTGAATAAGTGTAAGAAGTCCCTGGATATTCTTACTCCAATTTAGGAAAGTGGTGACCTGAAACAAGGATAAGACATGTCAGGCATGAGATCTTCGAAGTCCATGCATGTCATTGCCCTTGTTTATTTCTTCTATCCCAATTCTCTCTCTCTTCAGAAATCTAGGTTCAGGCTGTATCTCAACTCCCCCTGCCACCCTGGGGATCCTGCTTACCATCTTTCAACTACACTATTTTTAACTTTAAAATTTTTTGTATAAATAGTTTATGTGCATAGGTGTGTTTTGCCTGCGTGTTTGTCTATGAACCCGGTGTCTGCAATACCCACAGAGATCAGAAGAGGGCACCAGGTGCCCTGGAATTAGAGTTACAAACAGTTGTAAGCCACCATGTAGGTGCCAGAACTCTAACCTGGGTCCATTGCAAGAGCAGACAGTGTTCTTAACCACTGAATCATCTCTCCTGTCCATTAACTTCTTAAAAAAAAATTCAAAATCACAGGGAATAAAGCACAAAGTGGACAAATTAAAAGAGAATAGCCTGTTTGACAAGGGACAGAGTCAACAGAGTTAAAAAAAAAAAAAAAAAGTCAAGGGGGGACATTATTTGCCAACCATTATTCTGATAAGGAGTTTGAGCCAGAGTATAAAAGAAAGAAAGAAAGAAAGAAAGAAAGAAAGAAAGAAAGAAAGAAAGAAAGAAAAAAGAAAGCAACTAAAGCTTAATAATGAATTGACCAATGACTTGATTTAAAAATAAATAAGGACATTTCAGCTAAGAAGATTTGCAAGCAATCACAAACATAAAAAGATTCTCAACATCACTCTCTTAGTTACTTTTATATTGCTGTGATGGGCACCATGACCAAGGCAACTCATAGGAGAAAGAGTTTAAGGGGCTTACAGTCCCAGATAGTTAGAGTCTTTGACCATCATGGTGGGGAGCATGACGGCAGGCAGGTACAGTGCTGGAACAGTACTTGAGAGCTTACATCTTATCCACAAGCTAACTGGGAGCAGGGTGGGGTTTTGAAACTTCAAGCCCACTCTTAGTGACACTCCACTCCTTTCTCAAACAGTTCCACCAACTGGGACCAACTATTCATATATGTGTATTCTTATTCAAATCACCACAGTCACTAATTATTAAAGGAAGTGCCAATCAAGTAAACAATGAGATATTACCTTACTCCTGCCAAGATTGGCATTTGTTAAAATAAATAATAAGCATTTGTAAGAAGGAGAAGGAATTGGAATCCTTGTACGCTGTGGGTAGGATGCAGAATGGTATAGTTACTGTGGGAAGTAGTATGCAAGATCTTCACAGATTTAAAAGACCATGATTCAGCACCCATGTTCCTGGGAATATATCCAAGATATTCATTAAAATAAGGATCTTAAAGAGATATTGACAACCATAGTCACTGCATTAGTCCTGTCCAGTGAAAATGACAGGAAGGGAAAAAATGTGATATTATGTAAACAGTAAAATATGAGTTAGCCTTAAAAAAGGAAGAAATATTCTTATGGGCTACAATATGGATAAACCTTGGGACATTTTGTAAAATGACATAAGGCACTCACGAAAACACAAATGCTGTGACATTCTACTTAGTAGGAAACTTATCCAGTCAAACTCAATGAAAGTAGGCTACTGGTTATCTGGGGCTGTGGAAAAGAAACCACGGGAACTATTACTTGGTGGGTGTGGAGTTTCTGTCATGAGCAATGAAGAAGGGTATATCTACATTGTTTTACTTATTCTCACTTTGCTGTGTAGGATAAATAAACATTGTGCCCCCCCCCCATTTCTCAGATGAGAAAACTGAAGCTGAGACTTATCCAAAAACAACAACAACATAAAACAAAACAAAACAAAAAAACTAGGAGAGTCTAAGTGGTAGAACCAGTTCAGATCCATCTAATTGTATTATTGAGTTAGATATACAGCATATGAGTCTTGGAAAGTTAAACAGCACGCACACATACACACACACACACACACACACACACACAACACATATACACACGCTTCATGTCATTAAGTACATTGGTAAGCAGATCTTTGGAAATGATCAAACTACACAGTGTACTATATGATATTCCAAGTATCCACCATCTTGTGCATACAAAAATAAACCACTGGTCTTTACCTGGTTTGGTATGCCAGTCCCAACCTCCAGCAATGTCTGGCTGGATGTTCACAGCAGGAGTACTAGAAGCTGCAAATGGAGAGAAGATGGATGAGAACAAGGTGGCTCAGAACCCACTCTTCCGAGTTTGCGCAGATTAATCTACCCTGCATGGATCTGCACAGCTTCTACACAGCTAATGGATTCATTCTGCTGCCTGGACTTTTACTCTACTCTGCAACAGGGATACTTGCTGTTTTCATCTGCGCATGCTCATGGGAACATGGTAGCAGCCAGAGGCTTTTGCTCTCATTCCTTGGCTCACCTTCATGTTACCTCTGTATCCATTGACTTGAAATTATAATCGTGCACGTGTCTGTCTTCATTAAATTTTGAGTCCCTTGAATGCAAGGACTGTCTTATTCATCACTGTGCACCCCACTTGTATACTTAACATTCTGGGCCATGCAAAGAGAGGGAAATATCCTTAAACTCAGCGTGGCTTAGCTCAGTACAGACAAGGGCACCAAGACACAAACCACTCAGAACCGGGGTCCTGTTTTCTCTTTGGCTGTGGCATGGATTGAAAATGATGAGCCATTCAGAACACTAATTGGGCAAAAACTATGAATTGCCCATTATGCTGGTGGCAGATATGTGTCTACTGTCACTCAGAAAGAAATCTATTAGAGCTTCAAGAGAAAGCACTCCGACCTCTCGCAAGATTTTGAGCAGAACTGAAATGAAATGTGCTGCTGGAGGAAAGAATCTTTCCCTAGGACTTTTCATAAAATTCGGTAGAATTCAGTCACTAAACTAGCATCACAAGTGGGATTGAAAACAAACACACACACACACACACACACACCTCATATTACATACACCCCACATATATGCACACACACCACATATGTACCACACATATACATACCACATATATACACCACATACATATCTCACATACATATCTCACATACATACAACACATAATACACATGTATATACCACATACACACACCACACACACACACACCACATACACCCCACATACCACACATACACACCATACACACACAAACCACACAGACACCACACATCCCACTTATACACAACACACATGCACATACCACATACACATCCCACTTACCCACACACATACAACACACATGCACACCACACACACACATACACATCACATACATCACATGTCCATACACCACATACAGGCACACACCTACATTCCACACAAACGAAGGACATAAGGCACCAGGACCAGCATTCTAAGGATTCATAGTCATCTGTTTTACTTACCTACTGTCAACATATCATGTACCTTCCCATCAGTTAGTTAATTTAAAAGCACACACCATTACACCATTATTAGTGATGATGGTTCTTTCCATTTTACTCTTCCCTGCTCCAGCTCAGCAGTCACTCATGAAAAAGTTCCAAAAGTGACAGCTTTATCAACTTTCGCTCGCTGGCTTTCTTTACATTCTGATGTTAAGTCTGATATCCATCAGGATGTAAAATGAAGAAAGAGAGAGAGAGACCTGAATTGCTGAAAAGAAGATAGTAAGGAGGGAAACTGGGAAACAAGGTCCCAGGCATGAGGATGGAAGAGTAAAGGGATCTACTTGGGCCATGACCAGTGACACAATGTTGTCTCTTATGTTAGTTGAAATGAGGAGGCATTATGGGTTCATAAATGACATAGATTACATGTAAATGAGAAAATAATAACATTAACCATCACCCTGCATTTGAAATATGAAAAAATAAGATTCATAAATCAGTAAAATATATTGTTAATTTATTGAGCAGATAACCCAAGTATTATTCTAATAAGAGACTGTTATAAAAATATTAAGATACCTCGCATTCCTTTATTGCATTGGAAACTTTGGAATCTGGTGTTTGCCTTATACATGGAGCACAGTTCATACCAGACTAACCCCATCTTGACTACTCAGTAGCCATGCAGGGCTAGCAGACATCACAATACATGAGTACATGCACACACAGCACTTAGTGTTGTCTTGTGGAAAACCACTCCACTATTCCACTGAATGGAATAGAAAACACTTTCTTACCATGCACTGTAGGGGAAGGACTTCTCGTGGGCTGCAGAAAGGGGTCGCTAGAAGCATTGGATGTGTTCAGAAAGGAGCCCAACAAATCCTGACCTGGTGGCTTAGCTGGGGCTCCAAACGGGTCAAAGGTGGCACCTAGAAAACAAAGGGAAATGCATTTCTTAATCCTGTCAGTTAATTGTTATAATATCAAAGAGCTGCCACTATTACTTGACCAAACACTTGAAAAATCAGAATGATGCTTGCCTCCTGACTCCCCCTTCCCTTCCTAGCCTCACAACATTCTCTGGAACTAACAGTGGGTCCCACATAACAGGAATCACCCCACCTTTGTAGATAAAAGTCTGGATTTATTTATTAGAAAAGCTATAACTCTAAATGAAGGTCCAATTAGCTTTTATAAAGCCTGTGTGTGTGCACTGTGTGTGTGTGTGTGCGTGTATGTGTGTAGTGTATGTATGTTTAGTATCTGTGTTAGTGTGTGTGATGTGTGTGTGTGGTGTGTGTATATGTGTGTAGTGTATATAATGTATGTGTAATGTGTGTGTAATGTGTGTGTCAGTGTGTGTGTGTGCACACGCACATGTGTATACCACACCACAAAAGAGCACAGACATCTGTTCTCATCTTCTATCTTGTTTGAGACGGTGTCATTTTTCTGCTGCATACATCAGGCAAGCTGGCCTGGAGCTCCTGGCTCATCTTCCTCTACTTCCCATCTCCTTGTAGAAGTGCTGGGATTACAGGTATTCATTCACCCTACATATCCAGCTTTTATGTGTGTTCTGGGGATTCAGACTCAGGTTCTGAAACTTGTGTGGCAAGCATTTTTACTCAATGAGCTATCTCCCCAAGCCGTCTTTTGAAAATCTTAGTAACATAAAACCAGTAAGTCATAGTCACAGAGTACCCAAGAAAACAAGGTCAACACAGATGAATCCATGAGTTACCCAAACTGTGTATAAGCTACAGGGGTTCAGTGACTGACAAGTGTTCGTGTAAAGGGAATTAATGGGAAAATACAAGGCAGATGGCACCACTATAAAGAAAAATAACAGAAAACCCCTTCACTGAACTAGGAATGCAGCTCAATTGGTAGAGTATTTGCCTACCATACATGAGGCCTTGGGTTGGATCCCCACCATCACATAAGACTAGGCATGGCGGCACATGCCTACAGTCAGCATTTAGAAGGTAGAGATGGGAAGATGAGAAGTTCACGGTCCTCTTGGACTACTCAGTGAGCTCAAGCTCAGCTTGAGTTACCAAAGACCCATCTCAAAAGAAAAAGACAACCTCACTTAGTAGGCCTTGCTTTGGCACTGTATAAAGTGACCTTCAGCTCACTCGAAAGCTAAAGGCAGAGGAAACCATTTGCAGTGAGTAAAGCTGAGGTCTCAACCATTCTTGAGTCCATGCGATGCAAGAGTTTCTGACTCAGCTTATTGGAACTAGACCAGCAGTCCTCCACCTGTGGGTCCTGGTCCCTTTGGGGCCCTTTCACCCCAAGGTGCCATCTGCTTTTCTGGTGGTCGCCTAAGATTAATTATCAATTAATTATAATTGATAGCAGTAGCAAAACTATAGTTATGAAGTAATGATGAAAAGAATTGTATGGTTGGAGGTCACTAAAACATGAGGAACTGTATTAAAGGGTCGCAGCATTAGAAAAGTTGAAAACCACTGGGCTAGAGAACTAAGTAAGGGAACCAAGAGGTCGGGAAGCCCTGGCTGTCAGCAAGAGTGAATCTTCTTGGGACTATACTGTGTTACAGAGGTGACCTTGGGTGGTCCTCAGCTTCTCCCTGGCAAACAGAAGTGCTATTACCCTCACTCATTCCTGGAGAAACTGAGGTTCAGAAATTTGCTCTTCTTCACCTCCAGGAAGCACTTTAGGCTAGACTCATGTTCAAATTTTCCAGCTCCAAACTCCAGATAACCCCCACAAGCACCAGTCACGAAACACGATGCCAATCACCGAGCTGCATGGAGACAATTGCCCTCTGATTTCTCACTGTTAAGCAAGGAACAAAATCTCCTCAAACTACCTGAAGTGAGACGTCACTTCCAAATCTGTAGGTACCAAGCTGATGACTGCTTGCTTCCTGGAGTGGGGCTGACCCATTCTAGAAATAGAGTCTGAGAACCAAACGAGCGAACAAACACTTCCCGCTGTCACGACGCGACGAGGCATGTGGCTCACAGGATCACAGCTACGGCGTCAGCAGCACAATGCTCTCCCAACATTTGTGGAGTTGCAGTAGCAATGATACCTATACTGTTTCCAGCCATGTAGTCCAGGATGCACATCCCTTACCCCACTTAGTAGCCATGAGACCTCATCCTCTCTGACACAGAACACTGGGGTTTGCAGGGTAGCTTTAGAGGGCAATTGGTAAGCCCACTTGTTTCTAGGTTGAAGCTAATCAATGGAGAAAACATTAAAGACGTCTTAGATTACTGGAGCACTTTTAATAGCACCTTGTTTAAGAAATTCCCTAAAACCAAAGGTGAAGTGTAACTACTATAGATGAAAACTCAGGAGTTAGTCTTTACCACTATGCCCATAAGTAGTATCCTTAAATGAGAAAATTAAGAGGATTTTTTTGTTGTGTTGTTTTGGTTTTGAGCCAGGGCCTCACTTTGTATCCCTGGCTAGCCTGGAACTCGCTATATAGACCAGACTGGCCTGAAAATCACAGAGCTCCACCTGCCTCTGCCTCCCAATTGCTGGGATTAAAGGCGTGTGCTACCACACCTAGCCAAATTAAGTTTTTAAGAAGACCCCCCCCCCCCAGCTAGTTAAGTGTTAGTTCTGTGATTCAAATGCAGACTATTAATTCTAGATTTGGCATTCTTTCTGTTTCTTTTTGGAGGGACAGAACACTGGAGCCACACATCTAGGACTGCCACTAACAGCTGGGTATGCTTGTCAGCATATCTATGATGTCACAGACAGAATTAACTAATGTTGAAGGTGCCTTCTAGCTCTGACCTGAATGCACCAAGCAGCATGGGACATGACAAGTTAAATTATCAAACATCCTTAGGGTGGTTTGTCTTAAAATTCAGCTGTGGAACATTGTGCTATCTTCAATCTTGGGATTTTGTTTCCCTGACAGACCTTTTATATTCATCCTGATGAATCAGAACTGGATGGAAGAAAGCAAAGCATAGAAGAAAGAGTCACAATGTAGGATGCAGGCTCCTGGGTATACATCTAGCCACCACCAACCCAAACTCTGTGATTCTGATTCCCCTTTCTCACAAAAGAGGCATCCAACAGAACTTTGAAAGCCAAGACCAGCCACAAAGCCTCCAGAGAGGGTGAAGGATAAGCATGGGAAAAGGTTCCTATAGCATCTTCCAAGCCTAGATGGCTGAGATTCATCTCTTTATGATTTCTAATGCAGCAGCACCTAGGTTAACAGTGACAGTCACAGAGCTGGTTTGTGCTGGTTATTCAGAAGCTGGAGTCAATCTCTAGTACCCAGCTAGATCACCTTGCAAGTGTTAATGCTATGGCTGACCAGGAAAAGGAAGAGTCACGTCTGTGGTGGTATGACAAGTGAAACTAGTATCTAAGGATCAGACACCCTACAAAGACCAGTCACACTTCTCTCCTCAGACATGCTGCTGGTCTGAGTCCCTCAAGCATATCCTGGTGTATTCAAACACTTGTCTGTATAGCCAGGGTATATCCAGAAAACTAGAATTCAAAGAAAGTATTACAGGAGGTCTGGGGAAAAGCTCTGAGTCCACATGTCAAGTTTGGGCCCTGTCCCCATCCATCCCTAGATGTTTGAAAAAATGCTGCTAATTAAACTCTAAGCCTCCATTTCTGCAACTCTGAAGCGGAGATTATGGTAGCATCTGTCTACTGGATTTTAAAAGAAGCCATGCATATTTAATCATGTATTCCATATCTGGCAAGTGATGGGTACCACATAAATATCAGCTGCTGTAGTAAATAATAACTCGTCTGTCTCCATCTCCAAACAGAAGTAACTAAAGTTGACTCAAGCTTAAGTCCTGAGAAGAGAAAGAGTATGGAGTTAAGCCAGAGGATCAGGATGCCTGCTTCAAGAGAGTGTCTTCTAGATGTAACAGGAAGGCTGCTTCCATGACATCTCAGCGATGTAGCTGACTAAACAAGACCTGCTCAGTGACAGTACCAGGGAGCATGCCAACACAAAGAAAAGTTTACAAAGCCCCACCCCTAGGTGAAGAGCTGTGGATTGAGAGAGTAACTGGTTTCTCCCTCCAGGGACAAGTCCCAGATAGGTTGTGCAATCCTAAGTAGTCAGCCCTGAACACACATGAGCAACACTGCAGGGACTCAGGAGCTTGATGTAGCAATGATGAGAAAGACGAGATTATGAACTTCAGAGGTGAGTGAGAGGGACATGGGAGGAGTTGAAGGAGGGAGGGGGGAAAGGGGGAAATGATGCAAATATAGTATTCATGTATAAAATATTCAAAAAGTACAAATTTAAATAAAAAAGAGTATGGAGTTTAAATACATCCCTATATCTTTCTACCAAGATGGACAATGTTCATAATTTCCTTATGTTTTCCCAAGAAACTTTCAAAAAACAAAACAGAAAAGTTCAGCTTATTAAAATATTTGAGCCGGGCAGTGGTGGCACATGCCTTTGAATCATTTTTGAAAAGAAAGAATCTCTGTAGATGAACATAGGTTTTGTTCACTTGGGAGGCAGAGGCAGGCAAATTTCTGAGTTCTAGGCCAGCCTGGTCTACAGCGTGAGTTCCAGGACAGCCAGGGCTACACAGAGAAACCCTGTCTCAAAAAACCAAAACCAAAACAAAACAACAACAAATTGAATTCTACATGTTTGGCCCATAAGTTATTCCTGAAATCTGAGATAGCAGAGACATAGGAAGATTACCTTCTCCCACTCTTAGGGTTGGCGATGCAGAGGCGGAGGTGGCAGCTCGGCGTGGTGTGGACTGTGCAGACGCAGGTCCACTCGGATGAAACACGTCTTCTACCCTGGCCTGGCCTGCCTGGGCAGGACCTGTGGCACCTCCACCACCAAACAGGTCACTCAGCAGTTCAGAATTACTGGGAGGAGCTGCCAGGGGAGAGAAGTTCGTGCTCACATCAGACCCTTCCAGGCCCAGAAGGTCCACCTCCTCTGGGGGAGGAGGTGCAGCTGGCTCCTGCTGCTTTTTGCCTGGCTTCTTGGCTCCGTGAGGCTTGTCACTGTCTGCATTGCCATGCGGGCTTGAGAGGGTCAGTAGTTCATCATCAGACTGCTCACTTTCCTGATTCACCAGGGCAGCGTGGTCCTCCTCACAGCGTGACTTCTCTGATTTCTGATCTAAAAAAAGGCCAATGTGCAAACAAACGATTACATGACTGACTGCTGGGTCCGGTGAGATTTGCTTTGTGTACATTGTTGCAGAAAGGGGAAATATGCTACTGGTGATATTAAGTAATATATTTTACATACCTTTGCAAAATGGAAAACCCCCAAGCAGATAAGAGAATACATCTGTGTTAAAAACCTATGTTCATCTACAGAGATTCTTTCTTTTCAAAAATGATTTTTGTTTTATGTGTGTGCATGAGTGACTGTATGTGTATGCCTGGACACCATGTGTGTGTTTGGTGCCTCTAGAGGCCAGAAGAGGACATCAGATTTCCTACAATTAGAGTTACAGACAGTCCTCTGTAAAAGCACCATTTCCTCTTAACCACTAAGCCAACTCTCCAGGCCAATACAGAAATTATTTCTCCATACTAACATGGCAGTGGGAAGGTAAGAGTAATGTTATATTAGAAGCCATTGAGCAAGGTAAGGATCAAAAAAGGGGCTAACGATCTATCTGCAAGCTACATCTGCCTGGGCTTCTGAATCTGAAAAGCTTCTGTTCCATTTTTCAAAAGAAACTTCTGTAAACAAACCTTTGGATCCAAAGGAATCATATGAATACTTTTTAACCCAACACTGAAAACATCTACAGACTGTAGGAATGCTATGTTGCATACACACATCAGAGGAATCAAGAAAATGTTACCAAGGCCATCTCTGAAGCTGAATCCCCACCCCTTTCACATATAAAGTTTGAATATTCAATTCTATACCACACTTTGTAGCTAACACCTGCAGACTGCAAAGCAAGCATGGACAGGGCACATTAACTAGGATGCCAATGGCTGTCTCCCCAAGATAGTAACATAAAGTGCTGGGTTGAAAAGGAATCTGGAGATGCCTCCAGGTGTGGGAGAAAATAGCACAGCACTAGAATCCTATGTGGGCTAATGGTTGCTAAAGCAACTAGCAGAGATATGGGCCATCATGACTTCCTTCACCATGCCTGGCCAAGACCCACCCTGCCCTGCTGGAGCTACAGTGCTTGAAACAATGCCCAACTGCATGTCTTTAGAATATCTGCCTGCAGGCAGGAAACCTGAACACTTTGTTAGTCTTTCTGAGTTGTCAAGCATCCTAAAGAGGGATCTTAGAATACATGACGCTTCATCAGTCTTGAAAGATGTGGCCTGGAAACACTGCAAATGAAGAAGGTAGAATTTAGCCTACATTGGCTTTCTGGTCAGTCTGAGCATTCATGGACTTGAAAGCAGGCAAGATGCCAATTTGAAAAACAGAGGAAGGGAAGGGTCTGAAATAAGGGAGAAAGGAACTTTTCATTGAGACTGCTTCAAGAAGAGTTTTAATAGTATCAGACAACCTAATCACTTAATCTTCTAATCATCCTAAGGTAAAGGCTCTGCCATACCTTGCCAACAGAGAGAGGCAAAAAAGCCTCCTTGTCCAAGATTCCTGGCATGGTCTGGAGGGAGATCTGCTGGAGCTTGACCTGCAAGACAAAAGGTCATAGAGTCAACCAAACACAGGAAATAAAACCACCCAGTATGTAAGGCAGAGGCTTCATTCTGAAAACTCTAACCAGCCAAGACCCATACCCCCTAAGGCCAGAGTATCCTGATGTTCCTGCTGAGAGGAGAAGAGGATGCTGGGGTTCACATCTTTTGTGCAGTAGTGCTCCCATGGCGGAGTTAAGTCGATCACTTTGTCTTGGGGCTGTACTTCTATATCCAGTGTCACTTGGAACAGCTGAGGATATTTTTCTGGTACATCACATGCATCCAACTCAGGCCTAGTGGAAAGAAAAACAGCAGCACAAACACTGCAATCAGCAGGATGCTCAACACAGGACCCAGCTCAAGCTGTCTTGAGTTCTGCTTGAAATTCACTTCCAGGTTGACTCTGGTACTAACTAGATATTACTTTGCTATGCCTCAGTTTCCTTATAAACAGAAAACAGAAGAATAACACTTCTTCAAATTGTTGGACTACTATGGAACATATTAATAAAAGCACCGTGAGAAGCAGAGTTTATACATCTATCTGGCTAGTATGCACTGGCATAGCTAAATGGGTCATCAAAATAGTGAAACAGGTCTAAAGCCACTTTCTGAGCCTGAATCTCTTCATAGCTTCCTGTCTCTTAGCTCCAGTAACCATCCCCAACACCCCAGATTCAGCCACACCCTGAGATCCATAGCCACATTATGTTTTGGCATCTGCAGGTCCATATTCAGTGCAGCTGGGTTCCCCAGACCTTCTTTTGGTACTATTGCCAGCCACACCTTGTGAGGGGTCACTGCTTATGCCATCTCAGGAATTAAACTATGCCTGTTGGGGATAGCTATCCACAAACACACAGGAGCAAGGTCATAATCCTCTGTTCCCTAACATGGAATGTTAGATCTTTCTAGTTAACTCGTTGATCCATTTGCTCTTCTTAAGACCAACCATACTCAATGGAAAGATTTCAAACACATGTAGCCTCTCTAAGTGGTGAAGTCACAGTCAACAGCCCACATCTCAGGACTCTGGAGACAACAGCATGCTATTGCAGACACTTAGGGCTTTCCTGCCATGCTGGTATGGACCTCAGGTCCACACAGAACTTACTTGGTGAACTTTAAAACTGTTGTGTCCAGTGGTATAAATCCAGAATGAAACTGGAGCTGAAATATCTGTGTGTTGGTCACCTAAAAATATGTGCAAGAAGCATAATCAGTAGAAGAAAAGAGTCTACATCGAAGATTGTGTCTGTACCTTCTGTTGCCTTTTTTCTGATTCTTTGTAGACTATACATATTAAATGACCTCCCGGGTTCATTTCTAGCTTCTCTCCATAAGAACAAGCCATTTCCTTAACCATTGATGTCCTGTGCTCTTCTGTATTCTTTCTTTCCAGGGACTCCTGCTCCAACCTGACAGACTTATCCTTCAAGGCCCACCTCCATAGTCTGTATGGCCACCACATAATACTGTTGCAGTGATAGTGCCCTGTCTGTCCTCTGATACAGCACAGTGGATATTTGTATGTTTGACTTACCCCCTCTAGGGTCAGTTCTGTAAATCTAAGAATACAATCCTACTTTATGTTAATCCAAAACATTTAGCCAGGTGGTGGTGGCGCACGCTTTTAATCCCAGCACTTGGGAGGCAGAGGCAGGCAGATTTCTGAGTTCTAGGCCAGCCTGGTCTACAGAGTGAGTTCCAGGACAGCCAGGGCTACACAGAAAAACCGTCTCGAAAAACAAAAAAACAAAACAAAAAAACAAAAACAAAAACAAAACAAAACAAAAAAAAAAACACCTAGGCAATAGAAGTAATGTATGCTCTTAGCAAATATTTGATTAATTAAGATATAATTGCTTGCAACATCTTTCTCAATAGCCAAAGAGTAGAAATAATGTAAATACTGAGAGTTAATAAATGTGGTATATCCATTCAGTGAAAGTTGCTTAACTATATATAGGAATGGAATACTGTTACATGCTAAAACACAAATAAACCCCTAACCTATTACATTGAGTAAAAATGCCAGCCATAGGAGACCACATATTATATGATTCCATTTATATAAATGTTCCCATATAACCAAGTCTATAAAAACAGGAAAAAAGACTCTTGGAAGTCAGGAGATGAGGAAGGACGTGGGGATGGTGAACAACTACTGGTGAGCACAAGGGGTTTTTTTAGTGGTGAAGAAAACATTTTTTAAATAAGATAATTCTAATAGTAACAACACCCTTCATATACACTAAAATCACATAGGATTTGGGGAAGGCATTCTGGGAATTGAACTCAGGCCATGATAGTTGGTGGCAAGGACTTTTACCTACTGAACCATCTTTTGGGGAAAGATGTTTAACTATACTCATACTTAGTTGAAAGCTCTCATGTTATAGTGATCCCCTAACCACAGCACTGAAAAAAAAAAGACTCAGATTCTCAAGAACATGGCTTGCTGAAAGTTATGATGCAAGCAAGTCTCCCCAGGACTATGTGTAAGTCACAACCTGCCTCAATCTCCATTCCCTCCCACAGCGAGATGAAGAAGACTAACATCAGCAAGCTTGCTCTTTTTCACATGTCAGTCAAGCCCAAAGTGATACAGAGAAAAGACCCAGTAATATTCACATTACAAACTCAGGTGAGCTCACAGTCCAAGTCCTCCTGAAGGCTTACCTTAGCCTGCAGCCGGCTCCCGATGGTTGACCGCAAGTGGTACATGGAAACAATGACGTCACCTTGGACTGTGATGTTCAGAGGGATGAAGATTTTCCCATCTTGGACACGGTATTCTCTTTAAATGGAGATCAGAAGAGACCATGAGAGTGTCCAGTCTGGTTCAATCACAGACACAGGAATACTCCTCTATGGCTCTAAAGGACCTGCTCAACCAGACTTGGACAAAGAAGCTCCTTCCTATTTTGTACAAAGGTAGGAATGCAGCCAGTGTGGACTGGCTGCAGACTGTTTCTGGGCTGGTAGAGCATAGACACAACAATGTAGGCCTTCTCTCTCTGTCCAATCTGGATGTTTAGACACATCTTGTTTCCCTCAAACAGCCATGCCCCATACAGTCACCTTTTCCTGACTTTAACAGTGAATTCCAACCAAGGTCAGAACAGAAACAAAAATGTCATACTCTCTGGGAGTCTAGACCACTGACTCCTAAATTAACCTATTGCCAACTAAGTTTTCGTTGTGTTACCCGACACCCCCTTATCTCCTAAAACCCAAGAACCTCCCACTGGTGCCTGTTTATCTTTGTAGATACTTACTATAAGTACTTTTAAGTACATCATCTTTATAACAGTTTGAATGAAAATGGCCCCCATAGGCTCATATATTTCAGTAGTTTGGTTCCTCAGTTGGTAGAACTGTTTGGGAAGGGTTAAGAGGTGTGGACTTTTTGAAGGAAGTGTTACTAGAGGTGGGCTTAAGGCTTCAAAATCCCACACCACTCTTACTTAGCTCTTTCTGCCTCCTGGTCATTGTGTCAAGATGTAAGCTCTCGGCTACTGCACTGGTACCATGCCTGCCTGAGTGTTCCCATTCGTCCCACATATGGTCATGGACTCATCCTCTGAAACTGTAAGTTCCCAATAAATCTTTTCCCTATAAGTTGCCTTGGTCATAGTGTCTTATCACATCAATTTAAAAGTAACTAAAACAATCATCTACCCAAATCACAAGAAACTCCTTTTCAAATATGCAGGTCTTCTGTGCCCTCCCCACTCCCCTCATCTGGACACCTCAAACACTGTCCTTTAGAACACAGTACCACCGTGTATAAAGGAGACAAATCCTTGGATTAGCTGCACTCATTGTTGGTTAAACATATGTTGAGATTTAAAAAAAAAAAATCACCCATCACAGAGATAAGCAGGATTCTAATTCATGCAGGAATTAAATATGTGAGAAGAGAAAACATTGTAACTTACTTCATTCGTTCAAAGTCTGTGCATGTTGAATATATTTTAGTTTCTCCGATCAGCACGTCACAGTAAGGGCGACACCCATTTCTCTGTTTATTAAAGAAGGGAATTGGGCTGACGGTGATTGCCTTGATCGTGAGCGGCTTGAAGTGAGGGCGGTAGGGCTTATCTGCGAGTAGGTCACACATGTAGCCTAAGTACCTGAAACAGAAGACTGCCATTGTATGAGCTCGTCACAGCAGGAGGATTGAAAGCTTCTGCAGTGAAGTTTGTCCTTGCAAATTAAATTGCAACAGAAATGTACTCTGCACGTTCCTAACATTAGCTACCACAGGGAAATGCAAACAATTAGGACAGCTTGTCTATCAGGGCTGGGGCCATGGCTCAGTGGGTGTGACCACCAGCTGCTCTCAAAGAGGACCCAGGTTTGGTTCCCAGCACTCATCTGGTTGCTCATCCAGTTTGTAACTTCAGTTACAAGTGGGTCTGACACCTTTTTTTTTTTTTTTCTGGCCTCACAGGCACCAGGCATGTATGTGTAGTATTTACATACATGTAGGCAAAACATTCAAATACACAGCATAAAAATACGTAAATCTTGTTTTAAATGAGAGAGAGAGAGCTTGTTTCCACTGACATGCTGAGCTAACAGCAGGGTGTGTACTCAGTCAAAAGCTTGTGGGAATGATTCCCTAGCCTGATATTTGAGCATCTATTTCTATTAAATCTAGCAGATTAAGCATGTCAGAAAAAGGCAGAGTTGGATAAACTTTAGAATCTATTATTGGGATTTTTATCCAAAGATATAAGAATATGAAATTTAAGTAAAAATGGAAAAACTAATTATAACTCTAGGAAAGAAAATTAATCAGCTATCTTTTCTTTTAAAGCCCATTTTACATTTTCTATTTTAACCTATATTGATTGCAGTCTTATATCTCAGTCATAATAAAAATTAAGCTTTAATTTTTATTTTTATTCTCTCTTTATTTTTGCATTTCCATACAATAATCACCAGTGTATTTTTTTCCCTTTGTTTCCCTGGCTGTCTCGGAATTTGCTCTGTAGACCAGGCTGGTCTCACACTTATAAAGATCCCCCTGCCTCAGGCTCCCAAGTGCTGGGATTAAAAGTGTGTGCCACCATGCCCAACCACCAACACATCTTAATAAAGACCTACAACATGAAACTGAAAGGCACTGGGAGCTGGGCTGGAGAGAATGGTTAAGCCATGTTCTGTGGGTTTTCAGACTGGTGCTTAGCACAGCACAGCCTTGGTTCAGTTCTCACTCATGTTTCCTCTCCCTTTAAATGAAGAAAGCAGGACAGGATGTAGTGGTGGCACACCCTTTAATCCAGGCACTCAGGAGGCAGTGGCAGACAGATCTCAGTGAGTTTGAAGTCAGCCTTGTCTACAGAGTGAGTTAAAGAACAGCCAGGTTTATGTACAGAAAAACCCTGTCTCAAAAAAAAAAGTAGACTTAGGTATTCTTTAAAATTCCCTTTAGTTTTAAAATCACAGACTTTCAAATGAAGGTTCATGAACGTGTGTGAAAACCCAATGTTCTAATCCATTTTAATTGTCATCATAGTTCAGGATAACACCAACCAATTAGAATCTAAAAAAGAAAGCTCCCATGGGGCCGACCTTCCACAGCACTGGGTACTACATAAACCACGCATGTGCCACCCCTCCATCACTGTACCTCCTGTGGGACGGAGACAGTCCAATTCCTGGTCGCTTTGCGTAGAGTAATCGAACAGCAGGGCCAGGGGTAGAGTAGAGATTACAGAAAATGAACATAGCACCAACCAGAATTGACGACGCAGCCCGTCCATCCTGTCAAGGAAGACCCATAAACTTGTCAGAAACATGGATTGCAGGGAAAGCCTGCTCGCAGAGAAGAGAGAGAACAGAGGGAAGCCTCCTAATGGCGGGTTCCTTTCACTTCAGAATTGTCCATTTCAAAACCAAAAATCTGTCACTGCTGTGAAATCACAAAGCAACAAGGAAAGACTTTTATAAGACTGACTCTAAAATTACCCAAGAAGCTCAGGAAAACAAATTCCACTTGTATATATTTGCTGAGAAATAGCTGGTGGTCCTGAGTGATATAAGAAAGCAAGCAGAAGCCAGAAAGCCAGGCAGGAAAGAGCGCCTTCCATGGCCTCTGCATCCACTCATGACTCCAGGCAGGAAAGAGCGCCTTCCATGACCTCTGCATCCACTCATGACTCCAGGTTCCCGCCCTGTTCCAGTTCCTGCCTTGACTTCCCTCAGTGATGGACTGTGATATGGAACTGACTGTAATTAGAAATCAACCCTTTCCTCCCCAAGTTCATCATGGTGTTTTATCACAGCAGTACAAACTCTAAGGCAGGAAGTTATGTTTCATTATTTTAGATCTACTTACATGTTCATCCTATGTTTCACATTGTTTGTTAAACAACCAAACAATTTTTGTTTCAAAACACTTGTGTGTGAGTGTGCACATGCGCTCACATGTACACATGCACATACAGGGGCCTACAGAGGTCAGAAGAGGTCCAGGTGCCCGGGGCTAGTTATAGACTGTTGTGATGTGAGTGCTTAGAGCAACCTGAGCCATCTCTCCAGCTCATTATAAGAACTTTAAAATCCAGGTTCAATCTGGGGTCATCCCAATTCTGAGAGAACTGATAAAGCTTGCTTTCCGTATCTTCCTCAACGCTGAGGATTCTTTTTAAAACATAACCAAACGAACCTTTCACCCATGAGGATGTTGATCTATGATTCATCCAACACTCCAAGCAGAGATTGAGCCATAACCCAACTAAAAAAATCAAATAACCCATCCCTGCCTACTCCATCTTAACCACAAGAAATTTGGAAATCTCAAGCAGGAACCCCATAAACTTTCCCAGTTAGTCTACTTGCCTCACTGTAAAATGTCTCCTTGCTGTGATCCTTATGCTCAGCTGAACCTGTGGGCCTCTTTTTTCCCCTAAGATCTTTATCTGTAATAATTCATTTGACTTATTCCTGAGGACCCACAGATGACAGGGATCCATAGCTATTTCTCCAAGTGCTGTCAGCAACTTATCATAGAAGTTAGGTCCTGAGAATGGGCTAATTTGGGGGCACCGCAAGCCTACTACCTCAATACCTGCCAACTTCAGCTCATCAGCTGTCCCTGCTATCCTGACACTCATCCCCTGCACGTTCCTTATTCGTCATTCTTTCTAGAACTAGCCTCCTTGCCATTCTTAATTATAAGTCTTAGAGGTGTGTCTGCTCATTTTATCTATCACACGGGCCTTTTTTTAAGCTTTATTTTTTATTAAAGGACTGGTATATGCTCATTATTTTAAATAAATCTATGATATACACAGGAGGGCACTGAAGGGCTAGAGCATAGCTCCCGTTCCTCTTTCCTGACTTGTCAAGGCCATCGGACTCACTCATGCATGGCCTTTGTAAGTGATGCTAAGAACATCCTGACAGACAGCAGTTCGTAGCCAATCTCTTTTTCTTCCTCTTTATGTAGTTTTCACCTCTCTCCCTTCCTGTTTACTTATACCTCACGTCCTTGGAACTGTCTTAATTTAAGTTCAACAAGAAATGGCACTAATTGGAAAGATGATGGCTCTGCTTCCAAACACAGCTGTTGATGCTGCCTGGGAAGATTCCATGCCTCGGGAAGAAAGAAGTCCATGCCTCAGGGAATCAGGGGAATACTCTGAGAGTCATAGCTGCCATAACTGTCCAGCAGTTTCTGTAATAGGGGCCAGACTGCAGCCCGAGCTTTTCAGAAAGGTGGCATCTGGCCTGCACCTTCTCTAGGCACTCATGATTGGCCTCTGACATTCTCAATGCGGCTTCAGCGTGATCACACTGGTAGGATGCTTGAGCTGCAACAAAGTCCAGCCAAGACAGGATATCCACTGAGCCATCTCTCCAGGCTTTCATGGCATCTTTTTAAAAAGCTTATTATTTTTATATGCACAGATGTTTTACCTAAATATATATTTGTGTGCCACATGCATAACTGGTACCTAAGTCAGAAGAGGATGTTGTATCCTGGGAGATATAGTTACAAGCAATTGTAAGCTATCAGACATGGGTTCTGAGAAATGAACTTGGGTCCTCTGTAGGAACAGCAAGTACTCCTAGTCACTGAGACACCTCTCTGGACCCCTTTCGTGGCTTTCTAGAGCTTGCACATGATGACAGAAAGCCAGAGTGGTTTAAGGTGACCAACAGTTCATAGTAAGTATGCTTTTACTTTGGATTGTAGTGAGCATGGCAATCAAATCCCCAGATGAATCCACAAAGCCTTGAAATTTTTTTCTTTCTTTTTTAAAAATTCATTTATTTTTATCTTACGTGCATTGGTGTTTTGCCTATATGTATGTCTGTGTAGGTGTCAGATCATGTAGTTACGGACAGATGTAAGCTGACATGTGGGTGATGGGAATTGAACCTGGGTCCTCTGGAAGAACAGTTAATGCTCTTACCCATGGAGCTATTCCAGCAAGCCTTGAATTTTTGAGTTGTGACTGTAATATGAGAGCTGTAAAGCCTCTAACCTCTCTAAACTTTTGATTGATTGATTGATTGATTGATTGATTGATTTTCAAGACAGGGTTTCTCTGAAACTAGCTGACCTCAAATTCACAATGATCCACCTGCCTCTGCTTCACAAGCGGAGGCTTCCATCACCAGTGCCTGGCTCCATCTCTCTAAACTTTTAGAAAAAAATTTAAGTAAAAATCCTCATTACACTTAAAGCTGCCTAGGCCTAAAAGCAAGCTGTTCTTCAGGGGATGGAAAGTACCCCTGAAAGGCAAGCCCTGCCCCATGACATTTAACATAGATGGTCCATGAAACTACCTACGGGGGTCGGGGGGGGGGGATAAATGTCACTTTCTCAACACAAATAGTTGAGAAAATTAAATACATTTGATTCATTTTATCCATCTGACCCTACATGTTTACCAATACCAAGTGTTTTGTATTCTTGCTAAGAATTTGGGAGTTGAAACAGAAATATAAAACACATCTAGCTGTCTTCTCTGTTCTAGCCAGCTAGCTCTTAAGGAGGGGAAAGTCAACCTGGGGGCCCTCAGAGCAAAACAAAAGGATGAACTGCATCACAAATGGACTGACGTTTGAAGACAGAACGATTACCAGTGCTTATGCTTGACTCTGTGTGTTCATGTACACAGCCACTTGCTCAGATCTTTTGTGTCAAAGTTCAATGGCAGTTTCTTTCTACATGAAGACAGTCCAGTGGGAAATGGACAAGGAACGGGATTGGGGGTAGGGGGTGATGCCGTGCATTAAATACCACATGCGATGTTTAGACGCACAGTGGAAATGTCTGTGCTATGAAAAATATTCAAGAGTTGGAAGGATTTTGCTGAGTTGAGTTTTAAGGAACAGGTACAAGGCCTGAGAGGAAGGGCTGGGGAAGGGGCTGCAGGAAACTCAAGCTAAAGACCTATCCATCCCTTCAGAATCATTTGGAGATACAGCTGGTCCATGAAACAACTTACATGGAGATAAATGTCACTTTTTCTTGTTTTTGTTTAAACACAAATAGTCAAGAAAATTAAATACATTTATATCTATTTTATTCGTACAAAGCTTAGTGAATTTTTACCTGTGTACCCACAATTCTTTTCCTGCCTCTTTTATGACATGCAGCACATTTTAGAAACCTTGTATTAATTAGCCTGTGAACACAGACCTCTCCCACTCTTACTCAAACATCAAGCCAATCATAAAGTCAGGTACTGTGGTCACACCTGTAATCCCATCACTTGGGAAACTGAGACAGGGGGATTGCCATAAATTCAGGATCTGCCTGGACTACACAGTATAAATTCATCTCAAAACAAAATAAAACACCACAAAGAATAATAAATTCTTCCTTTAGGGGACTGGAGGAGGGGGGAGGCCAAAAATAAGGAGATAGGTTTTAACATTAGTACAGCATTTCTTCTCTTCCATCATTTTCCTGGCATTGCTTTACCTCTAAGCAGACTCTCAGTAAACGCTGCTAAGCTCAGGGGTTACCCTTCTGGACACAGCTGGGTTCATATTTCACCAAACTCCCACCAGCAGAAGAAACAAAGATCACTCACCAAGCAGTGGACAACACAGACGTTTTTGGGATTCTGTAGCAGCCAGTTATACATATTCCGACACACAGCAAACAGGTTGTGTAGACTTGGGGCCTGCCTGATGGGCCAACTGCACTCTGAGACCTAAGGGAAAGAAGAAAAAAAAATTAATCCTCCCATTGGTTTATCTCTATAAGCACATATCATCACATCGAACTTCTGGAAGTGGTGTCCTGTCATCTTTCCACGTATGGAACAGGATCTAAATGCAGAAAGGCAAACTTGATGCAATAATTTGTTAAGATGGCTATAATCACAAATTACACCAACCTTCTAGAACTGGCAATGTGTCACCCTTTGATACAAACAAGCAGAGGTAGAAAAGTGGTCTAAATACAGAAAAAGGAAGAGCTTCACATATATAGGGTTTCAGTACATAGCCCAGGCTAACCTCAAATCCACTATCTTCCTGCCTCAGCCTCCTGAGAAATAGGATTACAGGTGGGATAGCTTGGCTTAATATAGCAGGAGTTTTGTTTGTTTGTTTGTTTGTTTGGTTAGTTAGTTGGTTGGTTGTTTTCTTTTGTTTTAATTAAAAAACTTCTTTCTGCTGTTAGAAATATGCTTTAAATTGACTAGATCATTTATGCTAATGCTTGGATTTTTTAATTGCCTTAATTAGCACAAAATTCAGTTTCTAGTCCACTTCTTCTAGATACTTCTTGTAAACTCTGTGGTCTCTATTTATATCTCAGCTCTCCTGATGACATGAGAAGTCCTGCAGAGGGAGTCAGGGGTGGCTTATGTGTCTTTAGTTTTCTCTGCAGGACAACCATTTCCCACCTTCCTTTAGTATATGTATTTGACAGATTAGAGACCCACTATGACACTGCTTGTCTTCATCTGTTTAACAATCAAAAAAGTTAAGTATTGATTAGATGAAAATTTTGATCATGAGAAAATTGACACTCAGAGGTGAGTTATTTGCATAGCACACTGCTAAGCCCAGGTCTTTCGAGCATTATCCATTAGCTTTGGCAGCACTGGCTGGATGACCAATTGCTACACTGTGCAGGGCACATGCCCTGACTGACTACATTTATACTTGGATAGACTTTATATCTTTAACCCTTTCTCTCCTCATAAAATGTGGTAGATTGGACCTCCTTCCATAGCTGTCTGTATTATAGGAGAACCAACTGCCAGGGCTTAGTTTGATTCTGACACACACAAACTGACCAAAAATGTTAGAAGTTATCATTATTTAACTAAGGCATTGCCAGTGCAAAGCTCTGAGGTCATACTGAAAATACTGAACCCATGAGGTAAGAGTATGAGTGAAGGGTAGACTGAGGAAGGAGGCCTTAGGAAGAAGATTGGGGAGGTAGGTAAAGTGTTTGCAGGCAAGAATGAAGACCAGAATTTGGATCCCTAAAACCCACAAAACTACTGATTAGGCATTGTAGCACTCACTCAGGAGACAAAGCCCATGGGTCAGTTAGCCAATAAGCTTCCAGTTCGTCAAGAGACCCTTCACCAATAAATAAAGTGGAGAAGGACTGAAGTAGACAATGACACACCTCCCCATACATACGAAACCAAGAGAAGGAGGAGGAAGAGGAGGAGGAGGAGGAAGAAGAGGAGGAGGTAGAAGAGGAAGAGGAAGAAGAGGAGGAGGAGGAAGAAGAAGAAGAGGAGGAAGAGGAGGAAGAAGGAGGCTATTTGAAGAGATCTCTTCCCAAATCAAATCTCCATTCTTCCAATAGAAGGAAGCAAAGGAACCAGTTGAGGGACTGGTAAGGTGTTGGGGACACAAAGGAAAAGATGGTGGTGGCTTAGCTGAATGATACTGGGGTACAAACACGCCTCAGCAACTCAGGAGTCTCAGTAAGCGTTCAAGTGACTACAGTGCCTGTGTGCACTGGAGTGCACTTAACGGACCTGTTAAGGGTGACATCCATGTTTGTGGCTTGAGTGACCAGGTGGATAGAAACAAAGAAATGATGTCATCAAGTTGCACTGTGTGGTACAAAATACCAGGGTGGTGGGGAAAAAAGGGATGATGTCATCAAGGTGCTCTGCATGGTACAAAATACCTGGCTAAGAAAACTCAAATACCTCCAACTCTCTATGCTAGCACTGGGGGAAGGAAGGTAGGAGGAATCTCATTGGTTGGCCCTTTCCTAATCACCAGATAGTACTAATAAAAATAAAAATGAGGAATTACCTATGTGTACTGACCTCAGAAAGCAAAGGTTGTAATTCCCTATCTGGTCTACTGGAGCTGCTTTTTCTATGTCACAATGTCACAATGACTAGGTGATTAGGACTTTCCAGGTTACCCATTTTTCTATACCCTTGAGAATGGCAAGTATAGCATGTTAAACAAAGCACAAGAAATGCTTTGCATAAGTACCAAAGGGTCCAGGAGGTACCAGCTCAGGCCTGTCAGACTGAATTCCATAGTGTCTAAACCCTTCTACCCAACACAAGTCAGAGCTATCCAGGCTACTGTGTACTTCCCAAGTCTGCTCCCCACTGATGTTTTCTCAAAAATAGAAAGGACTTACAAAATAAAACAGTTGAAAAATTAGGAAAATGGATTTTGTTGCAGGGATTATACAATACCGATCTGTAGATGCTGCTTCCTGTTGGTGGTGTTTCTCTTGGAAAACTTTGTTACCCTTTGGAAGCCCAATTTTATGTGTTCTCTTATCTCTGAGTCTCTGACACTCACAGAAAGAACCAATCGCCTTTGTATCCATACCCTGGTCTGTTTTCATCTGTTCCAGTTATTATTAGTAAAATGGCATAGTTAAAGATTCAGGATTTTTTTTAAAGATTTATCTATTTTAGATATATGAGTACAGTATAGCTGTCTTCAGACACACCAGGAGATGGCATCTGATCCCATTACAGATGGTTGTGAGCTACCATGTGATTCCTGAGAACTGAACTCAGGACCTCTGGAAGAGCAGTCAGTGCTCTTAACCACTGAACCATCTCTCCAGCCCTCAAGATGGTTTTTATGTTGCAGTTTCCATGACAATGTACACTAACTTTCCCAAGCTTCCATTCTCTTGGATGTTGAGTGTAAGTTGAGTATTAGAAGGTTGTCATTGAGATTAGATCATGCTTAGTGTCAGCTGTATTGAATTGACTGTTCTGTCTCCCTCCCTGGCTACTGGGTTCCATGAGAAAAGAAAGCGCAATGTCTCCCTTTTGTAACCTCAAAGTTGGGTGTATATGTCTTAGGTGGGTAGGTGCTGAATGAATGAATGGTGAATAAAAACTAAAGGAATAAATCCCACTTTGCAATCTCTTTTTGCAATAGGATTTGTTTAATATCTTATTCAAAGATTTATTGCATTTTTATTTATGAATATGTTATATGTACATTATGTGTGGATACACACAGATGTCAGAAGAGGGCATAAGATTCCTCAGAGCCAGGGTTGCAAGAAGTTCTGAGCTGTCTGTCCCACATGGGTGCTGGGAGCTAAACCCTCAGTTCTTTAACACTGAGCTCTTAAAGGCTTAGCCATCTCACCAGCCTCGACACGTATATCCTTGAGAAAGGACAGGCAGACCAAATTTGTTGGAATTTTTTTTTAGATTATAGCAGAGTGAAAATACAAAAAATTTTCTTCTGGGGTAAAATTTTTAAAGCATTTAAAAACTGTATGCGAACCACCTACATACCGCATGTCAATATCTGAAATGAGTCTCATCTAAAAGCTGGCTAAATTGTTCTTAGCACAATAGGCTAACAGTTCTAAAATCATTAATTCAATCAAGGAAATAATATTAATTTAAAATACTCCATAATTATATCTTTACTTGATATGTAATTACATGGCACTAGGCAAACATATAATTAGACTTTTTTTTTAAGTACTCTGTCTAGAGTAGGAAAAACAGTAAGCCATAAACACCCCCACCATCATCAAATTAAGAATCTTATCAGTGCCAGTTTTCTGTGATTCTCTAGGTCACATGCTATACAACTTGTATGATCCTAGGCTGGGTGACACTATTACCCCATCTCCAACCTCCATGAATGCTGTTGGAGTCACTGAGTATCAGAGACTACTATGGCAGTCACAGGCCCACCGTAATACTGGAAGAGGCCAAGACAACTGCAGGGCTGGAGATGGACACCACCAATCTTGATCTTCCTAGTCTAAGCTGTGTGCTAAGCATAAGAACCAACAGTGTATCGGAGAGTCAGGCTGGCCCACCCTGCCTGGTGTTTCCTGATTTGTACACTGATGGAAGACAGATATTTCAGTCACCAACTGTGATATTCTATTATTACCACTGTTAATCTTTGTCACCATTTACTACTGGGTGCTTAGTCAGGCATTATTAATCAAATTTATCAAAATTACTGTTAATTTATACAGCTTTAAAACCACGGAAGTTCACCATGATACAGAAGAAAAAAAAAAAAAACTCTCAGAAAAGTAAAAGCTTGCTGATACAACCTATCTTCATCACTATGATCTATACCCCAAACATTCAACCACAAAAATCTAAGGGGACATGACAGAGTTCAAGTTCCACAGAAACAGAACTAGACTCCATGAGTCTGTTAGTAACATCAGTCCTAGGGTACACTATTTCCAATACTGTACAGTCACTGATGGGAAAATCTACCTACATTTCGTAGCAGACCTAGCCCTTCACTAAGCTGGAAGGAGGAAGGCATGGTTCTAGTCCTCATTTCCCGGAGCATAAGGACTAAGAAGACAGATTGTCTCAGTATGTGACAAATGAGCTGCCAATCAGTTCACAGTCAGTGCTGGGAGAGGAAGGCAACTCTATTTGGAAAGAGATGTACCGAATCAAAACCAGAGCTGAAGGGAACACTGGGATTTGGGGACTGCCTTCTCATACATAACTAAGGGTTGAGAGACACAGGTACGTGGGTCCAGCTCTATTTTGGCCAGCTCTGCTGGGACTCTCAGGGAAGGGTTAAGGAAGGATTAAGGATACTATATAATCTGTAGTAGGGGAGAGAATTGCAGAAGTCTAGGGTATATGAACTCTCCCACTTAGTGAAAAAAGACCAGTAAAGGAAAGGGTGGCCAGCCTAGAGCTCAGATGGCTTTTTATGGAGAATACATAGTTTATGCAAAGCTACTGTGTGTGTGTGTGTGTGTGTGTGTGTGTGTGTGTGTGTGTGTGTGTGTGTGTGTGTGTGACTGTGTCTAAGTGTATGTGTGTATGTGTATATAAGAGAGGGTGTGTATGTAAATATATATATATACACATGTATAAATATATACATGTATATGTATATATATGTGTGTGTGTGTGTGTGTGTGTGTGTGTGTGTGTGTGTGTGTGTGTGTGTGATTTGTAGATCCCTGATTGGCATAGAAGCCCTAGTAATGAAGGACAGTAAATAACTAAGCTAGAGAGGTGAAAGTCCATCATGGTGAACCTTATAAGACATACTCTGCCTTTGCCATGAAGAGAAATGACACCACTTCTTTCATTTACATTGTGTGTCCCTCTCTCAGGACCCGCTGCATGCCTAGCTCCCACACTGAGCACCTCCACAAACTCCATAGTTATTATTCACATTCACCTTTAGAATGCCCTGCAATCTCTCTCCAAGCAGGCTTAAGTGCCTTGACAACAAGAATGGAATATTTCTACTATAGCGACAATGTTTAACATTTCTTGACACATCCTGCTATTTTTGGAAATATTTATTAGCCATGCTGGGTACAGTTCTGTATATCAAATAAAATAAACATGGTTCCTGGTCTCCTAGGGCAAGTGAGAGCAGCCCAGGATAGATGCTCAGTGCATAACCCCTCTTCCCTTTTTGTCAATTAAGAGCAGTAGCAAGAGCTTTAGTTACACTATTGGATGCCTTTCTTTATAAATATTTTTATAGGGCTCATTGGGTAAAGTGTTTGTTGTGTAAGAATGAGAACTTGAGTTTGGATCCACATAAAAGTCAAACACGTGGTAGCTTGCATCTATAACCCCAGCACTGGGAAGCAGAGAATGGCAAGTCTCAGGGGTTCACTGGCCAGCCAGTCTAGCTAAGACCCCAAGCTCTGGGTTCAACAAAAGACCATGTCTCACAAACAAAGGTGGCGAAACAAAGAAGATACCCCCGTGTTGGCCTCTGACTTCCACATGATCCTGCACACACACACACACATGCATACAAATATATAGCATGGGGTGTGGGCTTTAGAAAAAGCTATGCAAGCATATCTTCATATGTATAAATGCTTCTGTACCAATTTTATAAATCTAACTTTCAGTAGGAAACTGAGACTGTCACAAATATACCAAAAGCAAATGAAACTTCTATGAAATAGTGTTCAGGATATTCCATTGTCCTTTTGTTGTGGACATTATGGCATTTAGTTAGTGTCCAAATAAGAAAATTTCAAATACTTTAAGCATAGCACTGCACGTCTGTAATCCTAGCACCTGGGAGCTAAAGCAGGCAGAGCGAAAGTTCAAGACCATCTTGGGCTACGTAGCAAGACCCTGACTCAATAAACAAAAAGACAGTTGTATTCCATAGAACATCAAGCTCCACTGATATTTTAAATCTCTTTGTTGGAATCACTCATATAGTAGAGGGAATGACAGTTGGAAGTTTATTATGATAGATTTTAAGGAACTACATGTAAAACTCCATCACAGAGTGGAAATTTCAACTCAACTACTTCAAAATGGTTTTATTGCTTATCTGCCTTCCTGTCTGTCTGTCTGTCTGTCTGTCTGTCTGTCTGTTTGAGACAGAGTCTTGCTATATAGCCCAGGCCAACTTTGAACTTGCTGTGTAGCCCAGGCTGGCCATGAATGTGTTATCCTCCTATCTCTCCCTCCAGTGTGCTAAGACTACAGATTTTACCAGCTTCAAAATGGTCTCGCCAGTACTTCTCAGGGAGAAATCCCCACAGCAGACGTAGGAGAGGTGTCCAAGACATCCCTTAGAAACACAGATTCTTGCTCTGCCCACATCCTGCTGGAGCAGAAGTTGGTGTCTAACAAGCCATGCAAGCGGTTCTCATGCACAGACATTCAAGAGTGCTCTAAGAACACAAAGATTCTTAACAAAACTTTCCTATCTTGTTGACTGTTAGGACAGAAAGAGATTTGGTAAGTACATGGAACAATTCTTTTGTGGGGCTGGGGTGGGGGACAGATGTGGAGACTAAGCCCAGAGATTATCAAGAGCAATCAGAATCATAAGCAAAAAGTATTTTTCCCCTTTTTCTTCTCCTCATTTTTGGGAGGAGAGCACAAGGATGGGGGTGGACCTGGGAAGACTGGGACATGAGTATGATGGGATACATCATGTGCCATTCCCAGATAATCAATAAAAATACTATGTTGGGGGGAAAATGAAAGAAAGGAAGCCACACAATTGCTGTGTGGTTTGTGGCAAATTACCTCACTTCTCTGGGCCTATTGTATCCTGCCCTGCGAGAACTCTTGAATTGTGTGTGTGTGGTGTTGCATGTAAAATTCTCCATGCTGTGTAAATACTTTATAAACATTGGTTGCAGCCCTTTCCATTATCAACATTCATGATCATATTACAAAGACGAGGTATAGGAAAGCAAGCCAATAGTCCCAGAACTTGAGAGGCAGAAGCAACGAAGCAAGTTCAAAACCAGCGTGGTCTATCCTGAGAATTTCAAGTCAGCCAAGGCTATGTAGCAAGACATTGTGTCACTAAAATTTTAATTTACAAGTTAAAATAGTATCACCAATCCTACGGTAAAGATTGTTCTCATGCTATCCTTCATTTATAAGATGCCGGAAATACATTACTATTTTAATTTAATGAGCATGTTCTCCCTCTCTGCACATCTGTATACTTCATATGTGAAGTGTCCTCTGAGGCCAGAAAACTGTATTACATCCCTACGACTTGGAATTACAGCTGGTTATAAGCCACTATGTAGGTGACAAAAATTAAACCTGTATCCTTCGAAAGAGCAGAAAATGCTTTAACCTCTGAGCCATCTCACCAGTCCCAGAGATAAATTATTCTTAAAATCGTCTGTCTATACTGTTGTAGCTGCGCCAGCTTCTACTGATGCCCATGTAGACTTATTGAGGAAGATTAAAGGCATCATCAGAAACTATGATTTTCTATACCAAATTCCCCTGTGCAACAGTTGCATTTCTAAGTTGAGCTTCATAAATAGCCACCTATGCTTCGAGCTGCCAGCTTCAGAGGTGTTTCATTGGCAGGCACATATTCTTGTAATGATTATCACCCAAGCAAATTATTTTATATTTTCAGAATATTTTATAACAAGATTTTTGCGCTTAAAAGGGTCCGGAGCTCATAGTTCCTCACCTCATGTGCCTGTGAAAAAGGGCCCCAAGGATATCTTCCAAGAGCAAAACACTTTCAACCATGCAGAGAGTCAAGCAACAGCACTCTCAACAATCCTTTCTCAGTGGGAAAGCTCCTTACCCGGCTGTGGAACTTGGCAGTTCGGTAAGACTTGGGTGACAAATTGTATACTGTGTAGTGGTCAAGATGTCTGGAATCCAAAAAGCTACGGATGTCATCAACCTGATTCCTGAATCCTATGTCAACACTGTCCACAGGAAAGGACATCACTAGGAGAGGTCACACAGAAAGAAGGCAGGTTACACAGATCTGTGTCAGGATGAACAGTACCTCAGAGCAGCCAACAAATATGAGAACCTTACCGATAATCCTGGAGGTGACATAAGTGAAGTCTAGGTCTCCCTTTGTGTAGCTAAAAGTGAGGGAGGAGAGGGCACTCATTAGAGCAATCCAGATACATCGAGGTTTCTCTATCACTTAAACATTATGAACCAAGAAACTTCCGGCGTGGTTTGATCTCCTCGATCTCTTTCCTCTAATCACTGAGAAGGCAGCCCACATCCTCTGGCTTCACCACTCACCCATGCATGATGCTGCCCTACACAGGCCCTTTGGCGAGCAATGGAAATCTCAGAATAGAACTGCCGTGTCTTTCCTAACACTGATGGTTCCAAAGTGTCTGTCTATCTGGAACTCTCTTTCCTAATTGTGAGCTGCTATGAGGAAAGAAGTGCCTGAGAAAAAGCAAAAGCCTCTATGTCCCTTCCTACCAAGGTCCTGGTTAAGCAACAGAGGAAATAGGAAAGTTTGCCTGTGAAATGATTAAAATGTTAATATATTGGATTTGACATTTGACTTCTGTATATTATAACAGAAAATAAATGAATAATTTTATAATTCTTAAGAATAAAAAAATCCTACTGTTATTTATGTAAAAATTTTTCATATGGGGGAAGAGAAATTAACTTTCCCCACTAAATAAATGTTGAAGGACTAGCGTGATACAAAAGCGGTCTCCATGTCAGCTCTCAGACTGCCTGTGCACTATCTGATCCAATTCTCTAGCCACTCAGAGACACGAATCCTATCAGATAGTTTGACACCTTGCCTTACACCATATAGTTTATATGCAAAGACACTGCATTGTACTCCATAATGTTTATAAAGCCAAAGTCAGTGATAATCCTATGCTAACAGACCAATGAGCTGAGACCCACCAGGCTGCACTTGTAGCTTCAAAATAACTTAACATTATGGTTTATGTCGATCAGAGTCAAAAATTAGGTCACAAAGTTGACACTATGTCAGTCCAATAAGAGGTTGGCAAGCAACCAAAAACCCTTGGAAGCCTGGGCTCCACAAGCCTCACCAGGAAGAATATACACACCTGCTAACAGACTGGATGACTCTGGAGGATGTATCTTTGAGGGTGTCCTTCAAGTTGTCCTTCAGGTTACTGAATAGCCTCCCTGCTCCACCTTTCACCATGTCAAAAAGTCCTCCCCCATAGCTGGGCTCCATGTCTGGAGATGAGGCACCTGCAAAGGAAAAGCATAAAGTTACTACAGTGCGGAATAGCAAGCCCTATTAATCCTACAACGTGCATGTTCTGTTTAAAAGCCTGGGACTGTCCCAGCAATTGTGGACTGCTCTCAGAATATATTGACTGAGTGTTAGCAGTGCTGCCTGTCCCCAGAAAGTACAAGGTAAGTTGTTGAACATTCAGTCTTAGGAACAGGGGTCTCCAGAGTCATGCTGTCCAATTCCAAGGCCACTACCCACAGCAACGTAACCCTTCCATCACGACTAGAACTATGTAGTGGCTGTGACTTATCAGACATTTCTGTGTCTCTTTCCTTGTGACTACATGAAATTGTACCCCTTGTGGCTGGCTCTAGTCAGCACTATTGATATTTGGGTCAAGTGCTCCTTTGTTGAGGTACCACCTGCTTAGCAGGGTGCTTAGTCAAATCTCTAGCCATTACAGAGTCTGGTACTACCTAGAGATCCAGGCATCCTCTGGGGCCTTGGAGCGTAGCCTCTTGGCAAATGCAAGGAAGAGGATTCTATTTTTGTCATTTGTTTTCCTGAACTCTAATCAAATGAGGTAATTTTCTTTGTGCTTACTGGCCGGAATAATGCTTGTGTTTTGAATTTCAAGTACCTACTGTACTCTTGATATATGTCTATAAATATGCCACTCTTCCATACTGATCACAAAAGCTACAGATGCCTGATGCACCATTAGGAATCTATTAAAAAATGCTGCTGTATTGGAAATCTCCAAGAGCAGTGAATGCTGGTGAATAAATGAATGGACATGTGAGCAAATGTTAACAGTGTTCTCCATTTCCCAGACTTTCCTATCAGCAGGGGCACTATTTAGACTGCTCATGCAAAACAGTTCCCCACAACTGGAACTTGTTATTATTATTCCTACTGAGAAACAGTGAGACAGGGTCTCATTCCGAAGCCATGGCTGACCCAGACTTCACAGTGATCCTCCTGCCTCAGCTTCCCACATGCAAGGACTACATGTATAAGCCACTATGTCCAGCCTATTACTCTAATTTGTACAGTAGGAGAACTGGAGTCTCAGAGAAGAAGGCAGCTCACGGACAGTTTCCGCTAACTAGAATAGCCAGTCATTCATACCCATGTGTGCAATTCTAAAGTCTAAATGAGAACCATCCCCATCCCACCATCTCCAGCCCCACACAAATCCACAATTCTGACAACTGTGATCAAAATAGTCTTTCCTTGCTATTTCTTCATGACTCTCCTCCAAGCCAAAAAATAGCCATCTTAGAGAATTAGGGTGTATCCAATTCCCAAGGATCATCCCAGCTGAGTCTATGGGCTGTTTCATTCTCTCTTGGAAGGTTCAGGATGGGTCATGAGACCCTCATCTAAGTACCCAGCTGCTCACACCAGGTGTATGCACTTCTGCCTTGGGTAGGGGATAAGCAAAGAAGAGTTGAGGGGGCAGGGAATCCATCTATACAACTAGAGGGAAGCTCTCATCCTTGCTGAGTAAAGGTAAGGCCTGTTGGGGGAAGAACACTCACATCCCTACTCACAGGAAGTAACCCCTCATGTACACAGGCACTGTAACAAAGCCCAGTAAACTCATTGGTTTCCTAAAGTGAATTTTGGAGGAGTCGTGCTTCAGTGTGTCATTGGGGCCTTAGGGGTAAGGATAGAAAGACACTGCTTATGTCCTTTAGGAAGGAATTTCATCACCTCTGCCTTATTCATCTCCAGCCCCTGTAATCACCTCCTGATCTTCTCATCCTCCTAGTATGTGTATTTCATCCGGCAGATCATTGCTGATGTGCCTATGACCAGAACCCGCAAATTTGCAAATATCAAACCAACCACACTTATGCATTGTGTAGGCAGCCTGAACTCTGGTGACCCCTCTGTTCCACAGCTTGAGTGAAATGCCAGGGCCTGGTCTAACAGCACTGGAGACGAATGCTACAAACATTAAGACGGCTCTCTTCTGTTCTGCTTCCTATCGTATTCCGTACTTTTCTATTGCTATGATTAAAAAGCAAGACAACTCATCGATGGGAGGGTTTCTCTGGGCTCCTGGTTCCAAAGGGATAAGAGCATCGGGCCAGCAGTAGCAGGTATGTTGGCTGGAACAGAGTTGAGAGCTCCACCTCAAACTGAAAATACAAAGTAGAGGACGCTAACTCAAAATGGTGTGAACTGTTTGAAACCTCAAAGCCTGCCCACAGTGACATACTTCCTCCAGCAAGGCCACACCTCCCAATCTTCCATAAACAGCCACCAAATGGGGATAACGTCTGAGATTTATGGAAACATCTCGTGCAAACTACCACACCTATGAGAGAGGGCAGATTATCTCCCTTTAAGAACATACATGCATAAAATAAACAGTATCCCATTAAATATACTGAGGACAGAGAAGCATAAAATGCTGTCACCACTTACACCCCAAAGTGCTCTGTCTGCACACCGTCCTCACCACTTTCAGGGAGGACATCAAGTTGATTATCTAGAAATCTTGCTGGCTCTTAGTTTCACGCTGGCTCGGAACACTGAGGCACAGACCCGTCAAATGATATAAATGTCTTTGATCACCGAAAACTCACTCCTGGCATCTCAGATCTCACTCTGCTCATTAGAGCCCTGGAATGCTGTAGAAGCCAGAATGACTTCCCAGAGCTCATTTATAACACTCATACAACCGAACCGCGTTGCATAAGCCGTGACACAGAAGGCATAATGGCTCATTCAGGTGGCCATGCTAGCTTTTCTTAGTGAGCGACATTAGGTGTCAAGAATACAGATTCTGCGAAGGGTATTTTTGTCTCCACTAGATGAAAGAAAGGGAAAAGGGCTTTCAAAAACGTAACAGAGCATGGAGCTAAATGACATGGTCAGAGAATGGCAATGCAGAAGAAAACAACGGCGTCGGTACAGCAAGACTGAGCACTGGCAATCTCAGTCATTTGTCTGTCTTTATATAGTCTAAGAAGCCCCAGTGACTTTCATATGTTTTAATTGTCTGGGAACAAAAAGTCAAAAGGTACATCAGTTCATACCATATGACAATTTTCTGAAGGCTGACTTTCAATGTCTAGAAGTAAAATGTTATTGGAATTCAGGGCTAGAGGTGTAGTTCAACGGTAGATCACTTGCATGGAATGCACAGAAAACAAGAACAGAATGAGATTTATGTGTTTATGTCTGGTCAGTGGCTGCTTCCGTGCTGCCATGGTGGAGCTGAACAGCCGTGACACACCTGACAGCCTAAAATATATACCAGCTGGCTTTTCAAGGAAATTTATTAACCTCTGCACCAGATTATCCACCTTAAATGTTAGCTATGGGAATCATGCTAGCCAGGGTCCAAGGATGGAAGAGGTTACCAAGGTCAGAAGTGAAAGTGCATGAGTACCATATAAGGAGAAAAGTCCCCGCCTCTGCTTCAGCTCCAGGCAGATTCTTATCTATGACATTCGTCTTTTTAAAACCTAAGCCCACTAAAGGCACATGTCAGAGCCGTACCCTGTCTCCCCACTAGCCAACCCTGTGTAACTCCCAAGAATGTTTGAAATGAGTTTCCCTGGGGATTATCAGTACTTAGGAGAGCAGCAACATTGCAGCATTGTATCCGGCACACAGATTGCCTGACTAGTTCTTACAACACTGTTGAGTCCTAGGAGAGGATGCCTTCCCCTTAAACTGCTCACTGCCTGTTCACCCATTGGCATTAAACTGGTTTTCAAGGAAGACTGGAGGCAACTGAATAGTCATTTGGAAAATACACCTTTCAAAGGCTGGCACAATGTCCAGGTGGTCCCCACTGCCTCATCGTGTGAGAGAGGTAGAAAAGGGAGGTGAGGCTGCCCTTCATGGGCATCGTATCCACCTGTGACAACTGAGTCACGACACTGAGAGCACCGAGAAAAGAGGTGGAAAATGTCGACAAGCCCATAATAAACACTATCATCCCACACACACACTCCCACGGCTCAGGCAGTGCACTTGTCAAGGGTACTCTGGACTGTGTGCAGTCTTACTTGGTAACTCCTAAG